>NC_088795.1:110487433-110788058 GCF_011386835.1 Chrysemys picta bellii | reverse complement strand
AAAAACTTTATTTTGAGTTAAAAACTTTTTGTTTTTTGGTTTTGTTTCTTTAAAATAAACCTTTTTTGAAACACGGTTATTTCAAAAGTTTAGATTTTTGTTTTTTCAACTTTTCCTCACTGGACAAAAAATGACATCTATGGAATATTTTTCCACTTCTTTTTTCTCTTTTATTTTAATTTTTCCTATTTCTATTCTGTAACATTTCAAAATTTTTCCATCTTTGAAGGGCAAAAGGAAAAATTAAAAACTCTGTAACTTTGCCACTTTAAGTTCAAAAGTTAAGAAAATTAAGAAAAGTTTGATAATCTGTAATTATATTATTATACTTGTAGTGAAATGTTTGTCTTCGCTTCTCCCAAGGACTGGTTTAACTCATAAGAACATAAGAATGGCCATATTGGGTCAGACCAAATGTCCATTTAGCCCAGTATCCTGTCTTCTGACAGTGGCCAATGCCAGGGGTCCCAAAGGGAATGAACAGAAGAGGTAATCATCAAGTGATCCACCCCCTGTCGCCCATTCCCAGCTTCTTGCAAACAGAGGCTAGGGATACCATCCCTGCCCATCCTGGCTAATAGCCATTTATGGATCTATCCTCCATGAATTTATCTAGTTCTTTTTTGAACCCTGTTATAGTCTTGGCCTTCAAAACATTCTCTGGCAAGGAGTTACACAGGTTGACTGTGTGTTATGTGAAAAAATACTTCCATTTGTAGGGGTAGAGCTCAAGGTAGAGATCAACTAAGCAGTCCACAAGTAAAGACTCTAACTCAGTTGGGAAAGGTGATCATCTTGTCCCTTGAATTAATAATGTTGATTTTTTTTATAACTGGTGCACGTAAAGGCTGTAAAGAAACAGGGGATCTGAGGCTTGAGCCAGAGGAAGCTGTGGTCTTTTACTGAGAGGGATCTTGTGCTTGGTTACAGTCTTTTAACCTTTTTCATGTTAACTGGACTCAGCTTTGAATCATGTGTTTCTATACTTCCAAATCTGCATGGTTCAGATACTTGCTATATCTGCAATGCTGCAAGAGACTAGAGTAATGATAATTCATATAATTTTCCTTCCACCTCTGACTAATGTGAATGAAATACAGATGTCCTCATGATTTTTACATTTTCAATATACTGAGCCAAGTGATAATTTTTCTACTCACAGCACTTTCTTACAACACCAAATTCATCACCCTAGCTAAGAGTTACAATATGAATTTTTATATTCTGATTAAGCATCCAACTCTAATTTTGCTCAGAAATAGACTGTTCTGAGTTTAACTGGTGCACATTTGCATCATGGTAAATTTGTGTTCAGATTCCATGGTGAAGGATCAGTGGCTGTTTAGGAGAATAACTATCCTCAGCAAACCACTGGTCAAAAGTTTCTCAAACTTTTCTCCCTCTCCCAATATCTGATTCTGGTAGCCAAACTATTGTCAAACTGTCTCTCTTCAGAGATTAAAAAACAGAACTGTGTGAAAATGGGAGCACACCAAAGCCAAACTAGCACATTTTATCTTTTAAATGATTTAATGAAAAGGCAAACATTTGGGCTTTTTGCTGGGAAGATTTTTTTGTCAATTCACTTCAGATAATAATGTCCCTTCTTCCCATTGTCTCTAATAGAGGTCATGGCTTTGCAGGACCAGTCGTCTTTCAATTTTGGAAATATAGAAAGATGAGATCCTGACAGCAGAAGGCAAGTAGTGAGAGAGAAAGAAGGATGGGGAGGATGGAGGAGTTAACCTGACATCAGATTTAAAAATAAAGTGGGGTTTGCTTTGAGTTTTAGCCACCATTTTATTAGATACTCAGAGGCATTTACATGAGGGTGCACTAGATCTAAATATTATTATTGAGGGATGGGTGTAAGACGACTCTGAGTCTTCCTGTTTCTAAGGCAGTCTGACCTTCAAAACTGTGCATTCTCTGTATCCAGATGAAACGGTTAACTACCTGACCTAGTGAGTGAAGTTATAATGCATGAAGTTAAAGTTTAAATAGGAAAAATGGATACTGAAAAGTTCAAATACACAGAACTAGATCACACATTAAAAGATTGTTTGTGACTGCAGCAATTTGTCAAGATTTCTGGAGTGTTCAGTTCTCTTTTTTTCATCATGGACATAGCAGAGTCTTGACTCACCTGGTGTCAGACTCTGCAACCACCTCAATTTCCTTCCTTCCTTCCTCAAACAAAATTACTCTCCCCTCTAAGGCCTGATTTATTAACATAAAATAACAGTGCCACTCAAAGCTACACTATCCCAGCCTTCTTTTTCCATGCACACAATTCCATTATGCCCCTCTTGGGCTCCTAATTCCCTCTGAAGCATTTTGCTCTTGACCCTGGCTATAGGCAGCTCCAGCCACGTCTTTCCTTCTGCCTGGGAAGGAGAGCTTCACTCTTGGTCCTCTCTGACCCTCATTCCCCTTTAGATGCCTTCTTGCTCCCTGAAGGTATCTCTCTGTACCTTTGTGTCAGAACCCCAGACCTCAGTTCCTCAGGTCCCTTTGAGCAGGGGTACTCTGCCAGGCCCACTCTAGGTGTCTCCCTGGGCTTTCCTAGAAACAAATCTCCCCCTTGCTGACAAAGCAGGCTTCTTCTTTTAGGAAGCCCCATCCACAGGCTACCATCACATGATGAGAGGTCACCTGAACCAATCACAAGCCCATGCCAAAACCCATGCCATTGCATGATGCCAGATCACTTGACCCAATGCCAAAACCCATCACCTAGGAGGCAGATAACTAGGAAAAAGAGGGGTTGAACCCATCTGCCCCTAAAGGGCCAGCCCACTCTGTAGCATTGTAAGAATCCTCTTTTGCATCCTCATTTGAGTCAGATCCTGCTGTCTGGGTGTAGAAAGCAGGAGGAAGGTTGCATAGAGAGCCTCTTCCCTATCCACAGTAGCAGAGCAGGATGCAGCACGTAAGGGAGCGTTAGTGATACAGACTCACACTAGTGATGCTCTACAGTCCCACAGTGGGCAGCAGGTCAGCCTGTCCAGCAGGGCCGGCTCTACCTTTTTTGCCACCCCAAGCGGCGAAGCAAAGCAAAAAAAAAAGTGGGCGCAGCAGTGCCGCCGAAGAAGAAAAAATGAAAGAGCTGCTGCTGAACTGCCGCCGAAGAAGAAGAAATGAAAAAGCTGCCGCTGAATTGCCACCAAAGGGGGGGTGGGGAGAGTCGGAGTGCCACCCCTAGGACAGGCGAAGTGCCGCCCCTTCAGATTTGCCGCCCCAGGCACCTGCTTCCTTAGCTGGTGCCTAGAGCCAGCCCTGCTGTCCAGTCACCGCCTCCCCATTTGCTAGCCAGGAAGGAGCTATATAGACTAACTGAGCAGCTTCTCAGGCCACTCTACTGAATCCTGCACCAGTCAGCAGGATCTCTCAAGCAGAGGACGCACAGCCTAGCATTCCTTCCCGTGCCCGGGTAGGATTTCACTCTATACACCCTTCAGTTATGAACACAGCTGGTTTACAGATGACAAGGCGTGAAATTATCTATTAACTATTATCACATGAGTAAATCATTCAGCCAGTTTCCAAGCCTCAGGGAGGATTAAAAAACTAAATGCAAACTAGTCAGTAAACTAATCTTGCCACACAGATTAACTCATGGTTAGCTAAAGATTTTTGCACTTCAAGACAACACCCTTAAAGGTACATCTCTACCCCGATATAACGCCCCCCCGGAGCGCTGCTTTACCGCGTTATATCTGAATTCGTGTTTTATCGGGTTGCGTTATATTGGGGTAGAGGTGTATATTCCTCAATAATGTATTAGGCTTATATAGGCATTAATGAGATTCTTGTCAAGTACTTTAAGCTCAAAATCTGATGTTCCTTAACACTGTAAAAATCTAATAGAAAATGTCCGACAGATTCTAAATAGATATATTTTTAATCCACTACTCTGTTAGCTATATATTACAGCCTTGGCTTCAGTAGTTTTGTCTGGGAAAAGATATGTTGCCTGCTTCCCTTTAGGATAGCGATACTGTTTGGGACTGAGATATTGTGGGAGGAGGGTGACCAGATAGCAAGTATGAGAAATCAGGACAGGGTGTTTTAGGGGGAAAAGGCACTTATATAAGAAAAATCCCCAAATATTGGGACTGTCCCTAGAGAGGGGCAAATCGGGGAAAAAAATGTTTGAGAAACTTTTGAACTCTGGTTTGCTGAAGATAGTAATTCTGCTACTCAGCAGCTGCTCTGTGGCCATGGAAGCTGAACATAAGTTAGCTATGATGCAAATGTGCACCCATTAAACTCAGAACAGCCTATTTCTCATAGTGTAAAACTGGAATTGGCTGCTTAATCAGAAAATAAAAATTAATATTGTATCCCTTGTCAATGGTGCCACACCCTTGGGGTAAGAGCTTGAGTCGTGACATGGATATCATCAATAGAATATTAGAATACAGATCAAAAGTACAATTTTGAGCAACATTAAAGAAAGAACATCAAAAGGTACATAGGTGCTGGAACTAGAGGTGTTGGGGGGTGTTGCCGCACCCATTGGCTTGAAGTGGTTTCCATCATACACAGGATTTACAGTTTGGTTCAATGGTGTCAGCACCCCCATTATACAAATTGTTCCAGCACCCTGAAAAGGAAGGAAAAGAAACACCAGAGGGTACAAGAATGATAGCATCCTAGAGATAGTAATTTTGAAAAGACATTAGGGAAATCATGGTTTATTATTATTAGAGAAGAAGAGATTTTGAGGTCAAGGAAGTATAGAGGAAAAGAACATTTAGTTTGGATATAGCAAAAATTACCTAGAAGGGATATCACCTGTACAATAACTTCTCAAGGGAAGTAATAGAAACTCTATCTTTTGACACATTCGGTTGAACAAAACACTAAAACATATTTTTGCCTTCACTTTGTCCCATTAGTCACAGTCAGCAGCTCTTGTGCTCCATCTCCAACCATTCCTGTTGAGTGTATCTTTCATAGGTGACTGGTAACTGCTGATGGGGGTGGGAGGGGGGAATGGCAGCCCCTCCTACCCCCCTTGCCACCAGAGCTACAGTCAACTTCCTGGTGACAGCCAAGGCACCCTCTATCAACACCCTCTTGACTACAGCGTGCCCCAACCATGGTACACTGGGAGGTCACCTGAGTTGCTCATCCTTAAGGCCGGCCTTGCCAGGGTCGGCCTTAGGGAAAATGACACCCAAGGCTACTGAATGGCTAAAATGTATGATGCCTACCTAAGTCCCTTTGGCATTTTTTCTTCTTTTTTGACTTATACATCTCTGTTCTACCTCCCTACTTTGTATTTTGAACTTTTTTCCATCCTTATTGTACCACTTGTGCCTTCACTAATAATCATAATCATATCGCAGAGGATTCCTGTCAACTCCCTCCTTTTGCACCAAACACTCTTCATGCAACTCCTAACATCCATATCCACATTCCCATCATAGCTCAACACTGAACCAAGGTATTTAAACTGTCGCATAGACTTTAACTCTGACCACTTAGTTTTACTAGCTTCTCTTTGTCCCTCCCAAAGAAGCATCACATGCATTCCATCTTTTGTTGGCTTATTCATAAACAATTTTCTTCTAATGTATTTTCTTCAAAAGCACTAAAACATATAATCTGTGAAAATTAATTCTCCATTGTGAAAGGGATGAACACAAAAGCACAAATTCAAACACATATACCCTGACTTACTGAGTTTGTGTGATGGAAAGGGCGATGGGTCAGATTTGGGGACCTGGAGAATGCTGAATTCTGGTTATATTCTAAGGGTATGTCTACACTTACCGGGGATCGATGCTGTGGCAACCGATGCACCGGGGATCAATTTAGTGGATCTAGTGAAGACCCCCTAAATCAACCGGAGTTCACTCTCCCGTCGACTCTGGTACTCCACCGGAACGAGAAGTGTAAGATAAGTTGATGGGAGAGTGTCTCCTGACGACTCAGCATGGTGTAGACACCGCAGTAAGTCAACCTAAGGTACGTTATTCACGTTGCTGGAGTTGTGTAACTTAGGTCAACTTACCCCCATAGTGTAGACAAGGCCTAACAGACCTTCCTAGGCACACTGAGGTGTTACAAGAAGCGCATACTTTTCTTAGACTCCCATTTTTTGGCCAAGCTCCAAGACCCTAAAGAGAGGAATAGACCTAGAGGGTCAGATCCTTAATTACTGTAAATCAACATAGCTCCATTGACTTCATGAGGCTATGTAAATTTACACCAGTTGGGGATATAGCACAAACACTTCTTTATCTCCCAGAGAAATAGGATAGGTAAAATATGTAACGTCATATAGTTTTTTTTGTATCTGAAAACAGACAGAAGGTTTACAGTATAAATATGTATGTTAGTCACTTCTCCAAGATTGCTCAGCAATGTTTATGTACAGAAAATACATGCTGGAGGAACAAGGATTATTATACATAAAAAAAAAAAGATTGAATGTACAATCATCATACTTAGATTTCCCTTTCCATTCCCTGCTCTAATTCTAGAAAATGTATTAAGAGAAGACAACATGGGTTTACTGTTATACTCATATAACTCCATTGAAATCAGTGAAGTTGCACCTGTGTAACTGTGAGCAAACTTTCATCCATCATATTTAGAAGTTAATAAAACTTAAAGAAGTTATTTCTCATCAGTATCAGAAGTATCTACCCTTTTTCTTCCCTACAGACAGGATTTGCTCTGAACTCTCTTTTTGAACACACCTTTCCAAGTAGCTGAACTGCTAACAATTGGTCCTTGATTTTTCACATCTCTTTTTGAAGTTAAATGCACAATAGAAATATATATATTTTTTCTTGACAAATCTTTCAACTCTTCCACATCAAATGGGAGTATTGAGGATGATCTGGGGAAACTGGTACATGTGTGTGGTGGTTGCAATGACTGTAAAAGAGATTTCTGTTTTTGCTTGTCTCATAAGCCAATTATATTATTTCCCCATCCCGCTGTTTTTACTGAACTTTTCTAATTGCCTTCTATGGGCCTGATTCCTAGTTGTTCCCAAACAGGCAGCATTTAGGAAAAAAGACCTTTAGTAAGTGTCCTAACTTACAGTTTTTATAGAGCCAGAGGCAAGAGGCAGGGCTAGGAACAGGACTATACAGGACATACATTGCCCTACACTCCCCCAAGTCTCTGGTAGCCCCAGAGCTCTAGAGGTCCCAGAAATTTGTTGGCTGGGCAGGGGCAGATGAGGAACAGCCTGTAATAGAGGAAAGAGAAGCTCTCTTATTCTTCAGTATGGTAGCTGAAAGTACAGTTTCCTATGGGAAGCCCCTGCACCTCCTGGCTGACATTTCAAATATTCAGGGGACCCTGCTGGGAAGAAAGTCATCATGGTTGTTGAGAAGTACATCTTCCAGCATATAGGATTAATGCAAAATTAAAGAATTGGAATTAGGGCTTTTCTACACTGGCAATTTACAGCACTGCAGCTTTCTTGCTCAGAGGTATGAAAAAACACCCCCCTGACTGCAGCAAGTTTCAGTGCTGTAAAGAGCCAGTGTAAACAGTGCACCAGTGCTGGAAGCCGTGCTCCCAGTGCTGGGAGCTATGCCTCTCACTGAGGTGGTTTTTTAGAGCGCTGGGAGAGCTCTCTCCAGTGCTGCGACCACACAAGGGACATTAAAGCGCTGCCACAGCAGCGCTTTAGCATTGCCAGTATTGATTAGCCCTCAGTTTAAGTTTGGTTAAGAAAATATATATGTGTTGTAAAGGAAGGCCCTGACTAGCAAGTAAAAGGAAGCCCTTTGAAGATAATGAATTATATGGCCAGAAGGAATGAAGTAGGGAGGATGTCTGGTTCAAAGAATGACATAAGGGAAAGTTTCTAAAAGGAACACCTCTGACTGATAGGGGTGACTGCAGATGATTTTAAATAAAACAAAGAGAATCTGTCTTAAAATGAGACAACATGGCCCTTCCCAACCCACAACATACCCATGTTAAAGCCTATGTGAACCCAGGTGCAATGAAACAACTATTGGTCAGCAAAGAGGAGGGGAGGAAAGGCATTGGGCAGAGAGGAGGTTGTAAATCTTATCTAGAGTAAGATTGGAAATAAGGAAGAACTGTCTCAAATTGGTTTTTAGCTGAAGTCAGTAACTGGCAATAACATCACTTGTTTGTTGAAGGGTATAAAAATAATCTCTTAAAGGGTTCATTGCTAATACCTGCCTGACCACTTTGGAGCTGACCAATATGGGTCTGAGCAGCTCTGGGTTTAGCTCGTTTGTAAGTATCTTGATCAAATGCTCATAAATGTTTTGTTACTGCACTGGATGTAGTGACTGCTTATTTGTAGGCTGTTAGACACATTTAGAGCAATTGTAGAAATACTATTTAGCATTTGGATTTAATAAAGGAATTTATGGTTAAATTAATGTTGTGGTAATACCCTGCATAAATATTAATAATTCTAACTCACCAGGACTGCTCAGACACCATTCATCTGCTATCCAGATCCTCTCCTTCCTCTCAGCCCACTTCTCCCTCACTTTCCTGTTTAACCCCAGCCAGACCTGCTTTCAACTTTGTGTGCCACCAGAAATGTCCTTCTCCACCCTAGGAGCTAATTATGGGGTTTCCTGCAGAGGTAACAGGTAACTATATTGCTGAGGGTGTTGTCGGTAGGATAAGTAGCAGTGCCATGGGGCACTTAAGATTTATTATTGAAAGGTAGGCAGTTTGAAGTTGTGCTTTGAGCCAATACAGGAATCAATAAATCATCTCAAGGTATGCAGCTGCACAGGGACCTCATCTTCCAGGCATTCCACATAACACATAGCCCGAATCAACCAGCCAGAGCACCTCACCCAATGCCTTATCTGCAGTCCTATCTATCTCTGGAGACAGCTTGCCCCACCTTCCCTTCTCAGCTCCCTATTTGTAAAATTATGCTTTGCATCCACTTCTGGCTTTCCATATGGGGCGCCAGACGTCACAGAGCTTCAAACAGTTCTGGGGTGGCAATGTTGAACAGGTAACAAAATGAGAATTATAGGCGCACAGGAGGTGGTATTGGTATATAGGAGAGGTGGTGAAGCACTCAATCAAAGGTGGAGAGAGAGCTAGATGTACCCAGCACAACGTGCATCACTAACAACTGCCATTTCTCCTCCCACTTGCTGGACTCACCTACATCTAAACTGATCCTAACTCACTGTTGTCAAGCCCAATCACAAATGTGCAACGTCCAAATACTTTCCCCAACAGTGCCAGTCCCAACACTCAGCTGTTGAACTCACTCACAACCCACCTGCTTTCACATTTCACTGGTGATGCTGAAAAATGCAGTCCTATTGTCTATATGGTTCATAAACTTTTGCTGAATTTCAGCTTTGTAAAAACCCACTCTCACCTCTTTCCTCCAACCCACCCAGAATCTCTCCCATTCCCCCTCCTCTTCCCAGTTGGAACTGTGAAAGGTCTCGAGCCTCATTATGTCCCATTCTTGGAAAAGGTAAACATTACAGTTGTCATAACTATAAAGGGAAGGGTAACAGCTGTCCTGTGTACAGTACTATAAAATCCCTCCTGGCCAGAGACTCCAAAATCCTTTTCCTTGTAAAGGGTTAAGAAGCTCAGGTAACCTGGCTGGCATCTGACCTAAAGGACCAATAAGGGGACAAGATACTTTCAAATCTTGGGGGGGGAAGGCTTTTGTTTGTGTTCTTTGTTTGGGAGTGTGTTCGTTCTCGGGACTGAGAGGGACCAGACATCAATCCAGGTTCTCCACATCTTTCTAAACAAGTCTCTCCTATTTCAAACTTGTAAGTAAATAGCCAGGCAAGGCGTGTTAGTTTTCCTTTGTTTTCTCAACTTGTAAATGTACCTTTTACTAGAGTCTTTATCTTTGTTTGCTGTACTTTGAACCTGAGACTAGAGGGGAGTCCTCTGAGCTCTTTAAGTTTGATTACCCTGTAAGGTTAATTTCCATACTGATTTTACAGAGATGATTTTTACCTGTTTTCTTTAATTAAAAACCTTCTTTTTAAGAACCTGATTGATTTTTCCTTGTTTTTAGATCCAAGAGGGTTGGATCTGTATTCACCAGGAGTTGGTGAAAGGAAGGAGGGGGAAAGGTTAATTTCTCCTTGTTTTAGATCCAAGGGGATTGGATCTGTGTTCACCAGGAGTTGGTGGGAGGAAGGAGGGGGGATGGTTAATTTCTCCTTGTTTTAAGATCCAAGGGGTTTGGATCTGTATTCACCAGGAGTTGGTGAAAGGAAGGAGGGGGAAAGGTTAATTTCTCCTTGTTTTAGATCCAAGGGGATTGGATCTGTGTTCACCAGGAGTTGGTGGGAGGAAGGAGGGGGGATGGTTAATTTCTCCTTGTTTTAAGATCCAAGGGGTTTGGATCTGTATTCACCAGGGAATTGGTGAAAGGTTTTCTCAGGGCTTCCCAGAGTGGGAATCTAATTGGGAAATGGTGGCAGCGGACCAGAGCTAAGCTGGTAGTTAAGCTTAGAAGTTTTCATGCAGGCCCCTACATTTGTACCCTAAAGTTCAAAGTGGGGATCCAGCCTTGACAACAGTAACGCCTCACTTAAAGTCGTCCCGGTTAAAGTTGTTTCATTGTTATGTTGCTGATCAATTAGAGAACATGCTAGTTTAAAGTTGTGCAATGCTCCCTTATAATGTTGTTTGGCAGCCGCCTGCTTTGTCCACTGCTTGCAGGAAGAGCATCCCGTTGGAGCTAGCTGGTGGGGGCTTGGAACCAGGGTGGACCGGCAGCCCCCCATCAGCTCCCCGCTCCCCTAAGTTCCCTATGCGGCAGCTGCCCAGCAGGCTATCAATTGCCAGCAGTTCAGCTGTCCCTTCCCGCACTGCCATGTGCTGCTCCTGCCCTCTGCCTTGGAGCTGCTCCTGGGAGCCTCCTGCTTGCTGTGCGGGGGGGAGGGGGGAGGGCAGAGTGGGGGCTAATGTCAGGGTGTCCCCCTCCTCCCTGCTCCTGCCCCTCACTTACCCCATCTCCACAGAGCAAGGTGGGGACACAACAGGGCTCAGGATGGAGGGAGCTTGCTCGCAGCAGCTGCTGTCTCAACTTGCTGATCTACTTAAAAAGGCAGTGTACTTAGAGTGGAGTCAGCGTACTTAAAGGGCCAATGCGCATCTCTCTCTCTCTCACACACACAAACTGAGTGTCTCTGTCTCTCTCTGCCATGCTGTCTCCCCTCCCTCCGTTTGTGCTGCCTTGTAGAGTGTGAGGCTACATTAACAACAATGTGTTGACCTTGAGGGCTCAGCCGAGTGCTAGTTCATCATTTAGCAGTAAGGTAATCCCTGGACAATATCCCACCTTCTTCCACTTTCTGACATCACCACCTCAACCAACCTTCACAATCATTATTGCTGTGTACAGTATTAAATTGTTTGTTTAAAACTTATACTGTGTGTATACTGGTGAAAAAAAATTCCCTGGAACCTAACCCTCCCTATTTACATTAATTCTTATGGAGAAACTGGATTCACTTAACATCGTTTCACTTAAAGTCGCATTTTTCAGGAACATAACTACAACGTTAAGCGAGGAGTTACTGTACCATGGCTGACCTATAGTGTTCTTTCATATTTTATGCTGGTGTCCGATGGCCTATCATTGACCTCCTGAGAGCAGATATGAAATGAGACACTTTAAGGGCTATTGAATGCTCAGTGAATATTCACAGTAGATCAATGCAAAGCTCCTTGGCACAGATGCCTAATCATATCTAATACAGTCCTCTAATTATGATTTATTTGAAAAATCCACTGTTCAATGACCCTCCAACACTTAATTCCACCTCCTGCTATAGATTTATATGATGAATTATGAATTTTTTCAACTAGTATAATTCTCACTGTGAGCGTTTTATGGTAAAATGCTCTTTCACAGAAGTGAAAGTAGATCAAGATAGGAGAGGGAGTTTTTGTGTCTGTCATCACAGGTCTTGACATTATAATGTTATGCAGCATTGAAGAAAGTTACGGAGGTGGGATTCAGCAAAAGGGAAATATGGGGCTAAAAGAAAAAAAAGTCAAGCATGTCAGGTAAAAGTAGATGTATGTGCAGAAAAATCCCTGGTTATTCCCATCCGACCCCCCATTTCTACTAGGATTGAGAATTTGATGAGGATAAGGAATCTGTACTGATGCAAAAATAAATAAAATTGTGAGGTCTGTTTTTCCCCCTTCTAAAAGTTTTGAAATACCCTATAAAAAGTTATGCACATTAGAAGATTTTAAGCCAATACAAAAGAAATATTTAATAATTTAGCTTCTCATCCTCACATTTCCAAGAGAGAAGTGGGATACTGGGAAGAAGGGGTTGCTATTCTTCCCCTCTCCCCCCAGTAGGATTCCAATGTTAAAAGAAGATCTGACCCCCATCCTCCAAAGAGAAGGTGAATAGGTTATTACCACCTGGGACACGCCTCCCATGAGGTGCTGCTGTGTTCCATCTACTAGAAGGAACTAATGAGAACCCCAGATACGAGTTGTCTGTTCCTGCTGCTCCGATTTATGATTCTCTTCTTATTGAGTCCTCATTGCACCAACTATAGATGAGTGGGAGTTCTGGGGAACTGAGTTACTCCAAGCCAAAATAGAGAGGGAGAGCAGCACATTCTTTGCTTTGAGAAGAGGAGAAGCAGTTGTGCTCCCCCATATGCCCCATTATTTTAACCTTTGTTCTTTTGAAAGTAGGGCCAGATTCACCCTCAACTGATACATCCCTAGGAGACGGCAGGTGATGTTTCTATTACACCAAGTTTTGAACCCTAGCAAGTAGAGAGATGTGGACACTTTAACTTACTGCAGTCTCTCCTTTGGTGGACTCTCCACTTATAGGGCTCTGTACTGCATTTACACCTACAGAAGCAGACAATCTGGAGTGAATCTGGCCCATTGTCTTCAGACATATCTGGCCTAACTTTTCAAATGTGAGTAGTGATTCTGGGAGCCTAAGTTTTTGGGTTCGTAATGTGAGACACCTTAAAGGAGGCCTGATTTTCAGAGGACAGGTACTCAGCAATTTATGAAGATCAGGCCCCTTTCAGATATCTCAGTGTGGGTACCCAAAAATCAGCTGAAAATTCAGACCACTTATTCAGAGAGGAATGCTATATTTCCTAACTGATACAGAGGTTAGTAAGCTACTATTCTGTGCTTCTAATTAAATATAAGAAGTACTATATTCAAGTAATAATTAATTTGGCAAGGGTGAGAAATTCCTATTAGTGCATACAACATTCCAATTTACCAACACAATTGTTAGAACAAAGCTTTCCAAAAACCTCTTCACTTGGTTGCAAGTTTGTGAAATTGGTTATTTCATTTACTGCTCAAGTAAATAAGTTTTCTTGATTATTTAAGATTTATCTAAACTTGGTAAGGATATCTTGGGTGGTGGAGAGTAAGTATATTAATTTAAGCCATCATGAAAACAATCCTACACCTTACTGCTTATCACCAGTGTAGAAAGTGCTCCTTCACAAAGATATGAGAGAGCACTGTAATATAAGTGGTATCTTCTTCTCAAGAAAAATACAATCATCCACACAGTGGAATCCATCCTTGTAAAATGACTAAAAGTTCTGGAACTGCTGAACTGAGTACAGGGAATGCTTCAATGTTTTCTTTAAAAGGATTTAAAGTGCATGGTTAAAATCACAATAGGACTTTTAACTCAAAATTGGGGTTTTTGGGGAGAGGGTGATAGAGAAGGGACTTCTGTAGCTTTTTCTTTTGGTAAATAGAAAAATATTACTTACCCTTACAGTAACCATGGTTCTTTGAGATGTCTTGTCTGTGCATGCAAGTTCAGAACTTTTTAGAAAGCTGTTTTCCTGGACATCCTCACCCTCCCTGTGACAAGGGCATAAAGGACCCAACCAATTTTCAATTTCCTTGCTAATTTGGAATCCCAGAATGAAGACTCCAAAGGAATAGGGCTGGTGATGGAGGGTGAGATGCTGGATCTACATAGCTAGAAGATTACTCACTGTAAGGAAATTGGTTATTTCATTTACTGCTCAAGTAAATAAGTTTCTTGATTATTTAAGATTTATCTAAACTTGGTAAGGATCCTTTCTACTTTGAGTCTTCGTCTATGTGGATCCCACTATTGTATTACTGCTTGCTAGTCACCAAACTGGAGGGAGAACTGAGGAGTCTTATCTAAGACCAAAGACTAACTAGTCAAAGGGAGAGTTGAAGAAAGCCCTTCTAAACCTGGCATCAGCTCTGGCAGCCAAGTCAAAGGCAGTGTTTAAAGAAAATGTATGTGGAGAGCTCCATATAGCTACTTTACAAATCTCTGACATGGGAATGTTTCTTGAGAAAGTTAAGAATGGTTGACTGAGCCCTAGTTGGATGAGCCCTAATTCCCAGAAGAAGAGGCTTATCTGTTAATTTGTAACAAATAGATATGCAGTGAGTAACCCACTTGGAGAGGAACTGAGTGCAGAGATCCTGACATTAACTGCTTACTATCTCCCTCTCGGCCCTTTTTGAGGTTGTAGGGATTGAGGCTTGTGTCTACTATAAATTATTCCCTGGTTCTAAGAAGACTATATAGCCTGGCAAGACCAGTCTTGGCTGGCATCTGGAAGTGGAGAATGTTGAAGAGCTTATGGGCCTTTTCTTGGAATGCTGAAATCTATGTTCTTGAGTGTCTCAGATATTCTCCCAACCAGTTCCTGGAAAGTCCTACAAACATCTGAAGGTGCAACTGGAATTGGCGAGACTATCTTATCAGGAGATGATGAAAAATGAATTACTGCTTGCTCTGTCACTTCGTCTCCAGGATGGCTGGTGGAAGCCTCTTCCGCATATTCAGGCTCTCACTACAAGTCTTTCTGTGCTTGAAAGAGGCTGATCTTTGCAATGAAGGGGATCTTGATCTCTCTCTAATTGAAGGTGCAGGAAAATGAGACCTAGATGTGCACTTGGTAGGACCCTAGCATGCCCAGTAAGGCCAGGTAGGGTAGAAAAACTGAGAGGGTGGTGGAGGGCCCAGGGAGGACCGTTCCAAGCCTTTCAACCCTATAAGTGGAGAGGGAAGGTACCTTTCCCTAGGGTAGGCTGGCGTGATAACCTTAGCTGGGCTTTTAAGGATAGGGGAATGCTCTCTACTAGAAGCTGAGGAGAAAGAAGGGACTCAGGAGGAGGAGCTGATGGGATCAGTGCTGGGGAGATTGGTACAAGGAGGAAGGGGGTAGCATCAGGGTCCCACATTTGAGCTGTAAGCAGCACTGGGATGTTGTCCCCAAGACAGTGTCAATCTTAAAGAATTTTATTAGTACAGCAAATCAGAGCTCAAGGAGTGGAGTGGCCTCTCCACTCATAGGAACATTGGGGTATGTTGGCTTGGGAACACTGTTTGGAATCCAGGGAAGGTCTCTTGGACTCTGAGGTATCCCTCACGGACTGTTCTAACAGGCGCAGCTTTAGGTGAGATTCCCTTGACTTTCTGTCCAAGTAGAAAAGGACCTGCAGATTGAACCATGATTGGAGATATGAGATTCCTTCAAGCAGAAAAAGCATCTGTTATGGCCATCAATTAAAGAGATCAGCCTATCACAGCAAGGCCGGGCTTAAAGTCTACCTTGGGGGGAGAGGGGGAGATGCAAATACCTGAGGAGATTCCCCCGCAAAAAATTCCCCAGGGACAGGACAAGCTGCCAAAGGGGCAGAAAAACTGCTAACTCACTATAAAAACTACTAATCTAAATCTATGTATAATCACTTATTAAAAAAAATACCTGTGTGACTAGTCACAAGTGAGAAGCAGAGAGGACACTGCAGCTCCAACTCACTGCCATGGGAGTTAAGAGGGAACTGAGGGTCGGTCAGGTCTGTGTGTCCCTCTTTGTCCTCCGCTGGGTGGGGGTTTGAGAGTGTGCAGGGCATAGGCATAGCCTGATTGGGCACTGCTTATTAGAAAATTCTGAAATTGGGGGTATTCACACAAAAAGTGAGATCCTCATAGACAAGGACTCAAAGAACATTTGAGGCTACATTCTTGAGACCCAGGAGCAACTGTACATTTTATGAAATCCCATTTTTTAATGTCGGATATTTTGCAAAGTTCCTCCTCCCCCGCCCCGCTTCATTAGAAAGACACAAAGCACACAGTGTAAATGGGAGTGAGCCCAGCTTCCTCTCCTCTGCTAGAAGAAACAGAGAGCTCCCTGTCTCTACCCTGTCTTCAATATGTCTACAACTTCACCTCCTTCTTTACTGTTGCAATGAATGCTTCCCCTCCCGTTTCAACCTACTTTAAACAATGGACACAGCTCTGTGTTTGCCACCACTGATCCATCCAGAGAATGTGCCAGTTGGTTTTCTTAGCAAGGGAAGGAAGGGCAGAGAGAAACTCCACAGCCAATTTTAGAAACATGTTTTCTCTGTACTACCCGTTTATCAGGTTTCCTTAGATAATTTTCTGTGCTTTTTCTAACTTCCCTAACGTATATTTAAATTATTTTCAACATTTAATTATACACCCTCTAAACTCATGAGGTTGGTAAACGGTCTTAAAAAATGCTCAGTGAAATTATTCTCCAGTGGGCTGATGCACACACAGAATTCTCTTTAAAGCTAATAGCTGGTACTTTTTGGTGTGCAAGGT
Organism: Chrysemys picta bellii; assembly: GCF_011386835.1. Taxonomy (NCBI): domain Eukaryota; kingdom Metazoa; phylum Chordata; order Testudines; family Emydidae; genus Chrysemys; species Chrysemys picta. The sequence continues at coordinate 110,771,431 of NC_088795.1, read as the reverse complement.
ATGCAGTTTTGGACCCCAAGTGGAATTTTGCTTAGATGCAACAGTGCTAATTTCACAGTTAAGAATCCTCCTAAAGACCCTGAGCAGATCCCCACCTGATCTACACCATCTCATCTAATTTACACCAGCTTATGATTTGGCCCTTTATAGCCATGTATATTTTCATCCTGTAATATATATAAACTAGTCTTGCTTATTATGATACCATAATTCATGCCCCCTAATTATATTAATGAGTCTATTTAAAGGAAAATTTATCCACAGACTAGCAATTAAAATGTAGTTACAGCTGAAGGGATTTCATTGAATTTTGTATCGGTAGAGCAGCTTCATACTGTAAAAATGAAGATTACCTAGAATATTAGCAAAGTATTTCCCTACTTCACAGGAGTTTTATGAAGCCCAGTTCATTAATGAGTGTAAAATACATTGAGGTCCTGAGAAGGAAGCAATTATATAAGTGCAAAATAATAATCTTTATTATTATGTTGCTTTAAATATCTCTCCTGAAGTTTGTAATTATAAGACCAGCACTAATATTCTTTCCGTCAGTGTGATATTATCCCTGTGATGTATAAGTATATACATTATATACGAGAGTGTGTTTATAATGATCTAGCTCTATGCTGATGGCTTTTCCCTAATTCTCTCGATTGAATAATCTGTGTTTGATTCAATTATGTTGCAAACCACTGGTGTTTTTAATTTCAATTATCAATTCTACTCAGAGTGTTATCAGGAGCAATAGAGCTATTAATTTAATCTCCTGTTTAAACTGATTTATTTCTTGTTTTCTTCTTTCATGTTATCTTTGCCAAGACTGGGATCTAAGGAAAGCTTTAACAGTACCTTTGCTTTGCCGAACAGTTCTTGTTTTTAATTCTTTTTTTTAATAAACTCTGTGCAATCATTTGGTAAGATGTTTTATTGATAACCTATAAAGCAATGATGAGCACATGAAATCACAGAAACATGTTTGGTTGGTCAGAGATGCACATGGTTTGAACCAACACCACTGTAGAGTATGGGCGAAATGCTAGCCCCACTGAAGCTAATGTCCAAATTCCCCTTGACTTCAATAGGTCAGGATTTCATCCTAAAAGAGCTTTGCCATTGTCTTCAGGAGATACAGGATCAAGACCGTAGTTTAGAGAGTGCTTTTTACATATTTTCCAACAGTCTAGTTTCCATTTTAAAGTATTATGTGCTCATTATGCTTTTTTCCCAGAGATGTCCCATATTTATTCAGAACCCCAATCCTCTGTTATCTCCCTAATGCCTAAACAACCATTTTTATCTGATACCAATGTGTATTTCTCACAGTACTGTTGCTTGAATACACAGAAGCAGAGAATTTGCAAGTGAGGTGGCTTGAAACAGCCTGAAATTAATGCAAGTCTATACCTTCTCATAACCTCACTGTCTGCTTAATCCTCAGAGGAAGTAATCTGTTCTTCTTAAGCACATTGCCATCAAAAAGGGCCTCCAGCAGATCATCACTGAGCTGCCTGAGGAGGGATAGCTCAGTGGTTTGAGCACTGCCTGCTAAACTCAGGGTTGTGAGTTCAATCTTTGAGGATCTGGGGTAAAATCAGTACTTGATCCTGCTAGCGAAGGCAGGGGGCTGGACTCAATGACCTTTTGGGGTCCCTTCTAGCTCTATGAGATAGGTATATCTCCATATATTAAATACCAGCTCCGCCATCCAGCAAGGCCCCGCCCCCTGCAGGGCAGTATCTCTTTCAAGCCACCTTTTAAAAGTCCCCATTCTTCTTGAAGAGCTGTGAAGAGCCCGATCAACCTGCTCTATTCACTTGGACTCACTCTCAATTCATCACCTATTTGGACTAATGAGTGCCCCCTGTCCCACCTCCACTGGTGTTTCCATTCTCCTTATTGCCCTTCTCTCTCCACTTCCCATGTCTGTACCCACCCAACCGTGCCTCGCCTTCATCCCAGCTCTTGTACCCTCCATCCTCAATCCCTCCCCTCCTGCTCTCATATTCCTCCTTCCCCACACAAGCCCCTCGCAAAGAACTCCCCATTCTATTTAACTAGAAAATACAGAAATGTATTTAAAAACTTAAAGATAAAAAAGTGGAACCAACAATATTTGTCTATTCTAAAACCTAAGCATAGACATTTCACTGTTTTCACCTTAATCCTCTCTTCCTCTACCTCCTTATTTATGGCTTTCTCCCTTCATGTTATACACAATCAATGTCTGAACTGATGCGCGAACCCTGAAATTGGATCAGCTATTGCAGTCCTTTGTGCCTCTGCAGAGCTCTGCTGAAAGTCACTCGGGCAGAGCCTCAGCTATGACAATTTACATCATCTGAGGATATGTCCCAGTACGCCTGCACGGATGTACTAGCGGACCTACCTGCAGGATTGGGGCCTTACACTATAAACTCTTCAGGGCAGGGAATTAAATATATATCTTTGGTCACTAAACTACTACTACTAAATAATAACAAGAGATGTCAGTCATGTATGTAAAGAGATAGTAGGATGCTTTTGACTTCTGTTTCACCCCATCTCTCGCTTCAGAGAATTGGTAGTATTCTTTTATGAGGGCTCTTGTGTTACTGTAATTGAACCTTTCTGCAACAGACTACCAGACTCTTCTTAAAGAGAAGCTTATTCTGTTGATTTATTAAAACAGGACAGAGACACCAGAGGTGAAAGTAAGCTGGTATGGTCCAGTACGGCGTACCGGATCTGCCGGACTGGACCGGCTTCTCTGGTGGTGATTTAAAAGGCCCAGGGCTCCAGCTGCTGCGGGGAGGCCCGGGCTCTTTAAATCACTGCCGGAGCTCTGGCAGCTGGGCTCGGGTGGGGAATTAAAGAGCCTGGAGCTCCGGCCTCTGCGGGGAGCCCCAGGCCCTTTAAAGTGCCACCCGAGCCTCGCTGCCGGAGCTCCGGCGATGCTTTAAAGGGCCCGGGGCTCCCTGCAGCGGCTGGAGCCTCTGGCCCTTTAAATCGCTGCTGGAGCCCCAGGGCTCCTGCAGACAGGCTCAAGTGGGGATTTAAAGGGCCTGGGGCTCCTGCAACTGCGGGGAGCCCCGGGCCCTTTAAATCACCGCCGGAGCCCTGCCGCCACTACCCCGAGGCAGTGGCGGCAGGGCTCCGGCAGTGATTTAAAGGGCCCGGGGCTCCAGCCTCTGCGGAGAGTCCCAGGCCCTTTAAAGTGCCACCTGAGCCCCGCTGCCGGAGCTCCAGTGGCACTTTAAAGGGCCCGGGCTTCCCCAGAGCAGCAAGAGCACTGGGCCCTTTGAATCCCTGCCAGAGCCCTGCTGCCCCAGGGTAGCGGCAGCAGGGCTCCCGTGGTGATTTAAAGGGCGCGGCGAGCAGAGCCCTTTAATTCTCCAATGAGCCCCGGGGCTCCCAGCCGCCTCTGCAGCTGGTAGCTCTGGGGTGATTTAAAGGCCCTGGGGCTCCCAGCCACAGCCAGAGCCCCAAGGCCTTTAAATCTTGAAAGGCCCCGTCTCTTCCGATTGAGGCCATGCCACCACTCAGGACTCCGGCATACTGGTAAGTCCTTTAAGTTACTTTCACCCCTGAGAGAGACAGAAAAAAATGACCAACAAAAGAAATATAAATCCAAAGGGAAGTAGTAAAATGTCTGCTTAGTCCACGGATTAGCTGAACGGGGTCGGGATCTCCATTGATTTACACCTTTTACATATTCATTTTCATCAGTGGAAAATGAGTATTAAACATTACAAAATCTAAATAGTAGCATTTTATATCCACTTTGCACTGCTGTAAGCGATCGCTCCAGGTGCAGGTCAATAGGGCTGTTGAGTTCACAGCTCTACCACTTATAAATTGTACGATTCTGAGCTCACACAATTATACTCTGACAACAGTATAAATCAGCAATAACTTAACTGAAGTTAATGGAGTTACACTGGTGTAAATGAACCATCCTTCTTCTCTGATCACCAGCTGTGAAGTATTTTTAAGAATTTTATTCAGGCCCTGTGTCTCCCTGGCTAAGCCTCAAAACTTCTCAGTGCCTCATTTTATCCCTCTGTGTAACAGATAAATAATAATACATCCTGGAATATGGTAAAGATGCATTTAATATTAGGACAGGGTTTTGAACCTTCCTATGCAAGGCATTATTATATATACAAACCTGCTCCCACTCACTACTAATGACTACAACAGCCTTCTACAGTCTCAAATCAAAATAAATAGTAACAAAGGAACTGGTTCACATCCATCCTGTGTGACTTGATGAACTAAACAACAATAAACAAATTGGCTACAGGTGCCAGCAATGTTTTAAATCTGTGTTGTTCTTTATGTAGCAGTGCCAGCCAACTAATGTAATTTTAGTTGGTTGGCACTTTGGCAACAGCATGATTATTGGATAAGATCTGAGTTATATATTGACCTGGGTATGTGGCTGGTCCTTTGGGATCAGAAGAACCCTTTGTTTGATGAAATAGGTTTTAAATAACCATTCAGCATTAAGTCTAGTATATGGGTGTTGAATCCAGGACTGGAATAAAGAGGCTACAATTCTGACTTCTTGGTAGCCAGTGTGGTGAGACAGAAGTTGACTTTTGTTGCTGGATTGGTATACCTTATGTCAGGAATGGTCTAGATAATACTTGGTCCTGCCAGGAGTGTAGGGGACTGGACTAGATGACTTCTCAATGTCCCTTCCACTCTTATGATTCTATGTTTCTGTAACATTCAGTTCAAACATAGCCCTTATCCTGAATGCTTCCTGTTGCTCTTTTATTAGAAAAGTGAATTGTAGGTTGGGAGCTTAGTTGTTGTTTTTATTTTAGTATGACTAGCTCTATCTCTTGCACAATTTAAAATGAGAGTGGACAACTCACTGGAGAAAATACTGTAGGAAACAACCCTGAATGGAACAGGCAGAGAAATTGTGGAGATACAGCTTCATTTTCTAGAGCTGTCAAACAGGCACTTTTCATTATGAACACAAATTCATACCCACCTTTTGAAAAGAGCTTCCCAATTCAGCACAATGTATTTCTTAGAATGCCAACAATGATCCACTTAATATCAATCACAATGGTGGCTTTTCTGATATAGACATCTGTGTATTGGGAACTAGACAGATGGAGATATTTTTTGTTTGTTTTTTAGGATTTAAAACAGAAATAAACTGAAAATGTTGTATACTGTCTAAAATGTTGTTTAGGCTTTTTGTATCTGGCAGGCAAACATATGCTAGTAGCTGGAGTTGCAACACTGAATTCAAATTTTATCATTTCAATCCTGAAATACAAAATACAATGAATTGGCAATCCAGGTTTAATGAACACATCTATATTTACAAAATGTTTGTTTTGAAATTGTGCCAGTGATTGAGTCCGGCTGTTGTCATCCTCATGTTATTTCAGAACTTTTCAAAGAGCAATCATTCTTTGTTTCTCAAAGAAGTTCATTGGTAGAGGAGGAAAAGTAAATTTAGTTAAATACTAAACATGAACAAATACAATTAGGAAGTCCAGCTGTTAGAGAATATAGTCAACCTGTAGAAATGAAAAGAATAAAAACCAATCCCTTTGGGAGGAAAAGAGAAATAGAGTTAAAACTATGCCACAGGGCTTGCAGTTTCAATATTGTACCAATTATTTATGTCTGATATGCTATTCATACTTGGAACATTTATCTTTGAATAAAGCACTCCTCCTTCTCTGAGCTCCTAGAAACATTTCCTTTGAAGAGCAAGGGCCTGATCCTGTAAACCCATATAAATGTGCATGACTTTAAACATGCGAGTTACAGAACTGAGCTTGGAGTTAGCACTTATAGGTGTAAACTAGATGTAACTGAAAAATATTGAAGTCAGTGAAGTTACACTGGTATAAAACTTATGTGAGATGAATCAGGCCCACAGAAGCAAAACCCTTCTCTCTGTGCAACATGTAAGAGAAACATTTTTTGTCCCTAGGTTGCTTGGCTGCAATAGACTCCTCTCTATTCATGAATCCATTGGCCATGCCCACACAGACCACATCCAAGCTTCCTCTGTTCTATCGCCCAGAGCATGCAAGTGGTGTGTAATTCTGCAACCTGGTTTCACCATCCACAATAGAACTACAATGGTTCTGCTACCCATTTTGACGCTATGCTATGTGCTCATAGAAGGGTCATAGTGGACGTTAAGAACTAACGTGTTAGGTCATAAAATTCATCTCCTTTGGAAAGGAAGAATGACTTTAGAAGATTATGGAAGATCTGATGATACATCCACTCACCCATAAGTATCAGACATTGTTTCCAGGATTAAATGAAAGACATTAAAAAGAATCAGAATTTATTTTTAAGCTATGTCAAGGGGGTTTAGAGCAAAGAGATAGCATTAAAACATTTCTATACAACTAAATAAATATATTGCATAAAACCAATCTCCCATATCCTATACATAGATACTTGGTGTATTAATTTTTGGAGTGCTTTTATACCTTATCACATTAGTAATAGTTATTGGAACTGAATAATAAAACAGAACTAAGTAGCTGGTGATACTGACTTTAATATATGTTTGGAAACATGAAGAGTGAAACACAGGAAAAAAACCCGACTGAAGCCTCTTTGTGAATAGAACAGATGACAAAGTGCATTAAAAAATCATGACACAAGGGAACTCTCACACATACAAGGAAGGATCGCACCATACCGGGTGGCACTGCAGTAAGCAGATTATTTCATTTCTCAGAACTGTGCCAGCCCTCGGGAGGTTCCTTATTGTTCAATCATTAGTAAATGTGTAATGAGATCAAAAATTAGCAAAAACTACAGAGCTTCTATTCCTCAAGGCTTTTTCATTGACCCACAAATAACTGCAGCCTAAAAAAGACTGACATTTGCTTAGACTTTTAAGATAGGATATTATCACATCACTCTGCTAAGTAGGTGGTGGTGTTTGGGATATGGGCTTTTCTTTTTGTTTTAGGAGGAAGAGGGGGGTTGACCTACTAACTAGTGGTAAAATGAACGATTCCAGACCAAACTTGGGTCTGGTTTATTTAATTGTGTCTCATTGGTGAGGCTAATAAATCTAGAGAATCTTGCCATTTAGGGGTAAGAAATAGAAAAACATAATTAGTAGCTGAGCAAAACCTCCAAGCCCACTACTGGAGTGGGAATGCATACTTGAGACTTGTAAATAAATTGCCTAACAAATACAGAAAAAAGAGTTTTGTTTACATTTAGGACATAGGATTGGAAGGGATCTCCTGGGTCATTAAGCCAGTCCCCTGCTTTCACAAGCAGTAATGGTTAGAAACTTTGTTTTAATTTCCAGCTTAATTTATTCATGGCTAGTTTATATCCCTTGATTTTTGTGACAACACTGTCCTTTAGCTTAAATAGCTCTTCACCCTTCCTAGTGTTTGTCATAGATTCATAGATTCACAGATTCTAGGACTGGAAGGGACCTCGAGAGGTCATCGAGTCCAGTCCCCTGCCCTCATGGCAGGACCAAATACTGTCTAGACCATCCCTGATAGACATTTATCTAACCTACTCTTAAATATCTCCAGAGATGGAGATTCCACAACCTCCCTAGGCAATTTATTCCAGTGTTTAACCACCCTGACAGTTAGGAACTTTTTCCTAATGTCCAACCTAAACCTCCCTTGCTGCAGTTTAAGCCCATTGCTTCTTGTTCTATCCTTAGAGACTAAGATGAACAAGTTTTCTCCCTCCTCCTTATGACACCCTTTTAGATACCTGAAAACTGCTATCATGTCCCCTCTGTCTTCTCTTTTTCAAACTTTCAGCCTTCCTTCATAGGTCATGTTCTCAAGACCTTTAATCATTCTTGTTGCTCTTCTCTGGACCCTCTCCAGTTTTTCCACATCTTTCTTGAAATGCAGTGCCCAGAACTGGACACAATACTCCAGTTGAGGCCTAACCAGCGCAGAGTAGAGCGGAAGAATGACTTCTCGTGTCTTGCTCACAACACACCTGTTAATACATCCCAGAATCACGTTTGCTTTTTTTGCAACAGCATCACACTGTTGACTCATATTAAGCTTGTGGTCCACTATAACCCCTAGATCCCTTTCTGCCGTACTCCTTCCTAGACAGTCTCTTCCCATTCTGTATGTGTGAAACTGATTTTTCCTTCCTAAGTGGAGCACTTTGCATTTGTCTTTATTGAACTTAATCCTGTTAACCTCAGACCATTTCTCCAATTTGTCCAGATCATTTTGAATTATGACCCTGTCCTCCAAAGCAGTTGCAGTCCCTCCCGGTTTGGTATCATCTGCAAACTCAATAAGTCTACTTTCTATGCCAATATCTAAGTCATTAATGAAGATATTGAACAGAGCCGGTCCCAAAACAGATCCATGAAGAACCCCACTTGTTATGCCTTTCCACCAGGCCCTGGTGACTTGCAGGCATCTAACTTTTCTAAGTGATTTTTAACTTGTTCTTTTTTTATTTTATCTGCTAAACCTACCCCCTTCCCATTAGCATTCACTATGTTAGGCATTCCTTCAGACTTCTCGGGGAAGACCGAAACAAAGTAGTCATTAAGCATCTCTGCCATTTCCAAGTTTCCTGGTCCTGTTTCTCCCTCTTCTCTGAGCAGTGGGCCTACCCTGTCTTTGGTCTTCCTCTTGCTTCTCATGTATTGATAAAAAGTCTTCTTGTTTCCCTATATTCCCATAGCTAGTTTGAGCTCATTTTGTGCCTTTGCCTTTCTAATCTTGCTCCTGCATTCCTGTGTTGTTTGCCTATATTCATCCTTTGTAATCTGTCCTAGTTTCCATTTTTTATATGAGTCCTTTTTATTTTTTAGATCATGCAAGATCTCGTGATTAAGCCAAGGTGGTCTTTTGCCACATTTTCTATCTTTTCTAACCAGCAGAATAGCTTGCTTTTGGGCCCTTAATAGTGTCCCTTTGAAAAACTGCCAACTCTCCTCAGTTGTTTTTCCCCTCAGTCTTGAAGTCATGTAGTTTGCTACTAGCAGATCAGGTATGGTACCAGATATAGACTGACTGCAGAGATTCCTTCTGAGAGAGCTACATCAGATATGTTCACTATAAGATCCTTTATTGCTCTCCCAGGTATGACTGAATTTAGCATAAATAAGGTATGTTCACAGACCACCACCTAGTGGTTGAAGAGTATAATACTGTTTAGCATTCCATTCCATTCCTCCCTTTACATTCCTACCATTTACAAAGTTAACACGTTCATATTAGCTTTGAAGTTCAGTACAGATCAGTCTGTTAAGTGTCTCTGAATTTGCACTGGTCTTCTAATTACACAATCCAAATGCATTACATCTTGGTCATCTTGCTGTCTATCAGTTACAACTACTAGCTGTGGTCAGTTTGGAGTCCCTGAGTCATCGTCTTCTTGTTCTGCATCCACGTCTGTATAGTTTCCTTTGTTGATTGTTTTTCTGAGGAACAAACTAGATGTCGACAGTTTCTGTTGAACTCTCCACTGTTGGTCTTGATCATATATGATCTGGGTGATGAATTATTTTTCTTTATGACAGCTGGAGTTGTCCATTCTTTTTCTCCATCCAATTTGACACATACACGGTAATGATGTTCTAAACACAGCAGTTCCCTGAATGTCATCTGTTGTAAAAGTGTTCATGAGCTTTTTTTGACTTTTCATATGATTCGGATACACAAGGGGTGGACAAACTACGGCCCACGGGCCACATCTGGCCCACGGGACCATCCTGCCCAGCCCCCGAGCTCTTGGCCCGGGAAGCTTGCCCCCGGCCCCTCCCCCGCTGTTCCCCTTCGCCCACAGCCTCAGCTCTGGGTGGCGGGACTGTGAGCTCCTGGGGCAGCGCAGCTGCAGAGCCTGGCCTGACTCAGTCTCTGTGCTGCATGGTGTCGTCGGCTACGGCAGCGGTGCGGCTGTAGCACCACCAGCCACCGGTGCTCCAGGGGGCAGGGAGCGGGGGGGGGGTGGATAGAGGACAGGGGAGTTCAGGGTGGTGGTCAGGGGGCGGGGGTTATGGATGGTGGTCGGGGGGGGAAACAGGGGGTTGAATGGGGGAGGGGTCCCGGGGAGCAGTCAGGAAGAAGGTGGGGTTGGATGGGGCAGCAGGGGGCAGGCAGGGGCAGGGGTTCCGGGGGCAGTCAGGGGACAGGGAGAAGGGGTGGTTGGATGGGATAGGGGTCCCAGGGGGGCCATCAGGAATGAGAGGAGGGGTTGGATGGGGGGCACGGGTCTGGGGGCAGTCAGGGGACAGGGGTATGTGAATGGGGCAGGGGGTCCCCAAGGGGCCATCAGGGAACAGGGGAGGTTGGATGGGGCAGGAGTCCTGTGGGGGGGGGCAGATAGGAGGTGGGGGCTGGGCCACGACCCCATCTGCTAACCGGCCCTCCATACAATTTACGAAACCCGATGCAGCCCTCAGGCCAAAAAGTTTACCCGCCCCTGGGCTATACTCTCTTCATTTGGCCACTTTGGAAATAGATCTACTGTTCTGAGTCTGAATCTGAGTTTCCTTCCCATCAGGAGTTGTGCTGGACTAGTTGTGCTATTGGTGAGAAGAGCAAGGAATGGATCTTTCTGTTGTAGAATTTTCTTTGCTGTCTGTAAACTCTCCATTTGCCTGCAGATCATTTGGGCTACTAATAACCTGTTCCAACTCATATTTTGTCCAGAATGATTTAAATTCTGCTGCAGTGAATCATGGTCTGTTATCCATCACTAGTTTCTCTGGAATACTTAAGTGAGCAAAATCTTACTTCAGTTTCTTGATAACACTGCAACATGTTATGTCTTTCAAGTACATTGTTTCTATATATCTGGAAAAAATAGTCTATGATGACCAGGTAATTGTGTCCTTTGAAATCACATAAAATTGCAGCTAATCTCTTCCAAGGTCTGTCTGGTAAAGGTGTTCGTATACTTTATGGTTCAGCACCGTCTCAAGTTTATCTGTACTGGATCTCCAGTACATCTTCCATGCACTATGAATACATAGCTTTTGTCTTTAACTTTGTAAGCTGATTCTTACCCATGTTCTGGCCCATGCAGTTCAGAATACCTCCAGGGCTAGTCAGAGCCATGTCAAATGACTTCAGCTCCTGGAGGGGCTGAGAAGGTTATTGTAACTCCCTTCTGAGATGATTATGATGCCTGATCCTGAGTCAATTTTCAAGTCTATCCATGAATGTTCAGTTTCATTCTCCAGGCAGGCTCTGTGCCATCATATGCAACAGATCCCAGAAACAATGGCTCTTGATTGTCTGTAATATTTGTCAACTCCCCGACTGCTTTGGTGAGGCAAACATCTGCAAAATGTCCATATTTTGTGCATTTATTACATGTTGCAACTTTGGCAAAACATACATCTGTTGAGCTGTGAATTTTTCCACATCTTGTGAATTTAGGCTGTAAGGCTTTGGTGTTTGACTGGAATTTGTCCCTCTTTGCCTGGGAGTTCTCTCTCATTGCTTCAGGAGTCTTATGGTAAAGCTAGTTTAATGTTTTTAAAGTTTGGCAAGTTGCTCTTGGTTTTGCTGTCTCACCAGCTCAGACTATTTGAATAGCTGTGTGTTAGGTTAAGTCTGTTTTTAATTGCAGTTGCTGTGAAATATTTTCATCTGTTAACCCAATAACCAGCCTGTCTGATATTTTCATGTTTTGCAGTTCCAAAAATCACAGAGCTCTTATAAAACTTTCAGCATTTTCCACCAGTTCTTGAATTCTCTGGTGGCAACATGCTCTTTCCATAAACCACATTTCTTTGAGATATAAAGCAAACATGACCAGAACTCTTTTGTAGACATCTTTGTGACTGTCTTCAGTAAAGTTAAAGTCAACTTTGGCTGGTGCTGGGTACAAATGACCTTAGTACTGAATGCAGGGGTAGTGAAACATGGTTACCAAGGTTGCAATTATTGTAGGAATACAGGAAAATGGGACTGTGCTTAACCTGTCCCAAATGAGGGGGGCCATCCTCAGTTGAAAGAATTAAGCAGGGACCCGAATGTCAGATCCCTGTGAAAGTAAGAGGGATGGGAACGGGTATCCCCAGCCAGGAGGCTGCACACCCTCAAGGGTCCTCCCTAGACTGGTTTAACCTGTTCCTCCCCACTGTTCAAAGAATAGAACTAAATAGGCTTAATTAGGAGCCTCTTTGTTATGTTAAATGCCCAATCAGAGCTGAAATCACTTGAGATGGGGCAGTGTTTCTGCCCAGCCTGAAAAGAGCTGAAAATTACTAAGAGACTGGTGTGCAGAGTCACAGCAGAGGAGCAAATGGCAGCAGAAGGCTACTGACAGTCAGATGGTGAACGAGTGGCTGCTCATAGGACAGATGTGATGAGCAGCCAGCAGGGCAGCTGGTGGAGAGGTGCAGCAAGAGTGGTGAGCAGGCGGCTGGCAGAAGCAGCGAGCAGGCGGTCAGTGAGTGGCCAGCAGGGTGTCTGGCAGAAAGGGGCAGCCAGTGAATGCCTGAGCAGCAGAGCGAGTAAGGTACCTCTTTACCCCACCTGGGGAGGGAGGTGAACTCTGCAGATGAACCTACTCCCACCATGGACTTCCTGTATGACCACAGGCCAGTGCCTTAGTTTCAAAATCTTTTGGCATCTAGTGGGGTTTGCAAAACACCTAACATTCTAGGCACTTTTGAAAATTCCAAAAGGTGCCCAAATACCTTTGAAAATCTGGCCTTTAGTCTGTGTGTGCCTTAGTGCCCCATCTGTACAAATGGGGAAACAGCACTGCTCTACTGTGAGGAGAAATAGGTTAACACCTTGTGAGGTGCTCAGATACTACGGTGAGGGGGGCCACAAAAGTACCACAGGTAAAGTGGGACCTTATCTATACCACTGCTATCCCTTCCCTTGGTTTTGGCCCCTTCTTTTCACCAATGCCCCCCCAAATCTCCCCCTTTTCTGAAAGTAACCTTGCCTGTATTTTTTGAGTCTCCTGTGTTCTCACTAAAACAATCCCTCTTCCCTCTCCTCCCTCCACAGAGGGATTCCTGTTTTACAGAATAAACTTCCAGATCCTTAATTTAATCACAAGCCCTTTCTTATCTTAACCACCCTGACTCTGTTTGTAAACAAAATACTGACTCCCTGCCCCAAGGGCACCTCTCATCTGCAGAACTCATATTTCACACTAATGCTGTGTTGTAATTAAGACCTCTACTTGGGAGCTCGCACATCTCCTGTATGAAACTCGGGCTGGGGGGGGGAGGGCTCCGCCCCCATGCCCTCCCTAAATGGCACCCCGGCCGAGCACAGATTGCAGATAAACTAGAAAAGGCAGTCCACCAGAACATACTTAGCATACCTAGGCCTTGCCACTTGGAGCCTGAGCCACAAAACAGCATGTTTGTGTGGTTTGGGGGGGGGGGGGGGGGAAGGGAAGAGGAGATTCTAGTCCTAGTAGCAGGAGGCAGGGCTGGAAGCAGTCACTGGGCTCCCATTAGTGGGGTGGATCACACAGGCGGGATCCCCACTGGCACCCTACACTGGTCTTGGCCCCGAGACAGGGGAAAAGCAGAGTGAGGGGATTAGGGGACACATGGAGGAGGTACCCAAGTCTGGCCCTAAGGTGCGGGAGGAGCAGAGCAGGGAGGAGGCACACAAACCTGACCCTGGAGGGCAGGGGCACACAACAAAGAGACAGGAGCACCCCAATGTTCTCAAAGGCTGAAGGGGGATTCCCCCCTATCGGACTGATACAGCAATGCTGAGAGTGGCCAAGCCATGGGGTATGCCCGCTACCTAGGGACAGGTGTGTTTACATGGTGGTGGACATGGAGCTAGTGAGGGAGCTCCTTCGCCTTCTCCCTTCATTCTTTCTCCTTCTCCCCTTCCCTGCTATTCTGCACAATCCGGATTGGCTGGGTGGGACTGCCAGTCAAACATACAGACCCTTGGAAGGGTATGAGCGAATGAGCAGATGGGGACTGGATGGAGGACCAGCCCAGGAAATTTGGAAAGAAAACAAAACAAAACAAAAAAGAAGAAAGAGCAAGGAGAGAGGGGAAGCTGTTTGGAGGAGGGGAAGCAGCTTGCATAGGGTTACCATATTTTAGTTTTAGTTTAGTTCGCTGGAAACCTGAAACAAGGAGGCAGCAGGTAAGCTGGGGCTGGGGCTGGGGCTGGGGCAGGGTGTGGCGCGGCCCAGTCCGGCCCCCTGGCCGAGCGGCTCCCTTCGGCGGCCAGCCGGCCCAGGCCAAGAGGCTCTGGCGTCTCCCGCCCAGCTTGGCTCAGGCCCTGGGGCGCTGGCCCCTGGCCGAGCACCCCTGGCCGAGCACCCCCGGCCAAGCACCGCCGGCCCTGGCCCCTGGCCGAGCACCGCTGGCCCCCCGCCCCGGCCGAGCACCGCCGGCCTCAGCCCTGGCCCCGGCCCCCGGCCGAGCACCACTGGCCCCGGCCCTGGCCGAGCACCGCTTGGCCCTCCCTCCCTATTTTCCCGGACATGTCCGGCTTTTTGGGATTTCCTCCCAGACGGGGATTTGAGGCCCAAAAAGCCGGACATGTCCGGGAAAATCCGGACGTATGGTAAACCTAAGCTTGCAAAAAAGGACTCTTGTAAAATCTCAACCTGGAGGTGACAGGACAGCTGAGACCACATAACTGACACACCGTTTTGAGCTCAGACCAGAACACACAGATAAGCTGGACTGACCCAAAGGATGGAGGGGATTGCACTGGTGTGGGGCAGAGTCTGCGTGTGCCTGGCCAGGCACGGAAAAGGGAAGAGCTGTTTTGTGTATGCCATCCCAGGAGTGAGAGAGTTTGTGTACCCCCTGCTAGAGATCTCGGCCTGGGTCAGCTCCTGGCTTTTCCTGGGTTAGATACAAGTGTTGCTCTATTATTAAGTGTTGTGCTTGTTCTAGGGGTTAACCCTGATCCCACTCATAGGGAGGGTTGGTATTTGTGCTGAGGCACGTGGCTGAGATCTAGGACCTCTTCTGCAACTATGGGAACCCCCATCTGACCATTGTCTTTTCCTCTGATTTTGTGTAAGGTTTGTTGCTGTTTTTATAACTGTTACTGTAACAAATACTAATTTAAGAAGGCAGGATAGCAGACTCACCCTCAAAACCTGCACCTAGAACATCACAGAGGAATTCAACCTCTCTAGCATCATTCATTTTTATTTTTCCTCTAAGAGTCAAAAGCCATTTTCCCTTGTTATGATCAGCTTTTAGCATTTGACAAATATAATGCAAAGGGACACGTTCTCTATTTGTACTACAATACATAAATTCTACTCAAGAAACGGATTGTCTTGGAGACCACATTTGAAAGGGAGCATGAAAATTATTGCCTATTAATCACTGGTCAGAGTGGTTATACAAACTGAAAATTGCTTTAAGGGTGAAAGTCACCTCTGTGCAGAGGAGAAGCATGAAGCCTATGTACCACTGAAATCTCACTTATGTCATCAAAATAACACTCTGCCTTGGGGAGAATTTCACTCTAGAGATATAAAAGAAGAATTAGTTGGTCCTAAAATGTAATGGACACAGATCAGATTTACTTTTTACCTAAAAAAAGTATTAGAGATAAGACAAACAAATGTGAAACTTAAACTTAAAACTTTTGTAGGGAGGTATTTTTCTGTCCACAAAAAAGACACTGTATAGACTGCCACCGAGAAATCAAAAAGTTCACACAAGATTCCAAATATTAGGCACACACCTCCACCCCCAATCCTCAAAAAACAAAACACCCGCCCCCCTACACACACACACACACAAAGAAAAGAGGCGGAAAAGGAGAAAGACTTTATACCTGTTAAATCACAATAGACCAGTGGTCTAAGGACAAGGCACCAAAAAAGACTTGCACCAACATTGGACATAAAAAGCAATATGAAGAGGTTTTATAAATACCTTAGAAGTGAGAGAAAGGCAAAGGAATGTGTAAGTCCAATATGTAGTGGGGAAGGAGAGCTAATAATAGATGACATTAAGAAGGCTGAGGTGTTTGATGCCTATTTTGCTTCCATCTTCATTAAAAAGATTAATGGTGATCAGATATTTAATAGTATCTTTATAGTAGCAAAAAGGGGAAAGAACACAAGCCAAATACAGAAATAATAGGTGAATGAATATTTAGATAAGATGAATTTCATCCGGCTCTATCAACTTAGGGAACTTGAGGAATTAGCTGAAGCAAACTCAGAACCATTAGCAATTATCTTTGAGGATGGGTGAAGTTCCAGAAGATTGGAGAAGGGCAGACATAGTACCTATTTTTTAAAAAGGGAACAGACAAGACCTTGGGAATTATATACTAGTCAGTCTAACTTTGATACCTGGAAACGTACTGGAACAAATTATTAAACAATCAGTTTGTAAGCAGCTAGAGCAGGGGTTCTCAAACTTCACTGAACCACAACCCCCTTCTAACAACAAAAATTACTATATGACCCCAGGAGTGAAGCCTCAGCCCACATGAGCCCTGCCACCACAGGTAGAGGGGCCAAAGCTGAAGCCCGAGCCCTGCCGCCTGGGGCAGGGGAGGCAAAGCCAAAGACTGAGCCCCGCCACCCTTGGGCTTTGGCCCCCGGTGGTGGGGCTTCGGCTTTGGCCCCAGGAAATCTATCACCAGCCCTGGAGACCCCATTAAAATGGGATCGCGACCCACTTTGGGGTCCCAACCCACAGTTTGAGAACTGCTGAGCTAGAGGATAATAGGGTTATAAAGAATAGCCAGCATGGATTTGTCAAGAGCAAATCATGACAAACCAACCTAATTTCCTTCTTTGAGAGAGTTGCTGGCCTAGTGGATAGGGGGAAGGAGTAAGCATGATACATCTTGATTTTAGTAAAGCTTTTGACACAGTCTCCCTTGACATTCTTATAAGAAAACTAGGGAAATGTGCTCTAAATGAAATTACCATAAAGTGGTTGCACAACTAGTTGAAAAACCATACTAAAAATGTAGTTTTCAATGGTTTGCTGTCAAACTGAGACACTGTATCTTGTGGGGACTCATAGAGGTCAGTCCTGGGTCCTGTATTAGTTAATATTTTCATTAGTGACTTGGATAATGGAGTGGGAAGTATGCCTATATAACTTGTAGATGACACCAAGCTGAGAGGGGATGCAAGCACTTTGGAAGACAGGATTAGAGTTCAACAAGTTCTTGACAAATTGGAGTATTGGTCTGAAATTAACAAGATTAAATTCAATAAAAACAAGTGCAAAGTATTTAGGAAGGCACAATAAAATGAACAACTACAAAATGGGAACGGAACATTGGGGAAAGGCTCTATCGGCGTATAGAGATAAGCCCGACTGGTGTGAAGGGCTTCAGAATATGCTTGCTTGGAAACTAACCCCAATAAACATTGCACTGTCTGCTCTTCAGACTTCTGGTCTTTTGCTGCTTGCTGTCTGTGTGACAAGAACCAGGGAAGTGGGAAGGTGAAGGGAAAGCCCTCTAACATAGGGTGCTCCAAGGTAAGGGCCCTAATCTCAAAGATCCTGCGGGCAGACATCACCACCGGGAATGAGACTTTCTAGGAGAGTAGAGAAAAGGTGCAGGATGCCAGAGGCTTGAAGGGGGGACCAATGAGCCACGCCAGTACAAGATTCAGGTCCCAAGGAGGGACAGGGTCAAGGACGTGGGGACAGGGTCAAGGATGTGGGGATAGAGTTGCTCCAGACCTTTCAAAAACCTGACCATCATGAATATCATCCTGCCCTGGAATGGAGGGTGGACGGCCGAAATGGCGGCCAAGTGGACCTTAATTGATGAAAGAGACAGGTCCTGGAGCTTAAGATGCAGAAAGTAGTCCAAGATTGACTGCAGCAAAGCCTTCTTGGGCCGGATACCCTGGTCCAAGGCCCAGCATGTGAACCATTTCCATTTGGCCAGGTAGGTCACCCTGGTGGAGGGCTTTCTGTTATTCAACAGGACTTGTTGGACATGGGCCAAGCACTCCTGCTCCTCTGCATTCAGCCACGCAGCAGCCAAGCCGTCAGTTGCAGTGCTGCCAAGTTTGGGTGCAGAAGACTACCATGGTTCTCTGACAGCAGATGCAGCCACAGCATACATTAGAGCCCATGACCACGGGAGTAAAAAGGCATCTGACAGGAAGGCTCTCTCGATCCCCCAAATCGAGCAGAATACGTGGCACTTCCTGTTCTGACGGGACGTGAACAAGTCCACACAAGGAGTTCCACACCTTTAGAAGATCACGCTGACCACCTCCAGATAGAGTGACTATTTGTAGTGAGACAAGAAGAACCTGCTGAGGTGATCTGCTAACATGTTCCTGGCCCTGGGGAGGTGTGCAGCCCCAAGATTGGCATGCTGCACACAGAAGTCCCAGAGCTGGAGAGTTTCTTGGCAAAGGGCTGACCTTGCTTGTTGATGTGAAACATTGCAGTGGTGTTGTCCGTCAGGATTTGTACCACATTGCCCTTCAGGTGGGGCAAGAAAGCCTGGCAGGCCAAGTGAATCACTCTGAGCTCTCTGACATTTATGTGGAGTCTAGTGACCAAGGTCTTGCGTGCTGAGATCACCCAAGTGGGCTCCCCAGTCCAGGTCCGAGGCATCTGAGACTAAAGGTCAGCAATGGAGCCAGGGCCGCTAAGGGAACTCCCTCCAACCCCGATCCGGAGTCCAATCACCATTCCAGGGATGACTGTATGTCATCCAGCACCCTGACTACGCAGTCCAGATCATGCCTGTTGGGGATGTAGACCAATGCCAACCACACTTGCAGAGGTCTGAGATGCAGCTGAGTGTGACAGACCACGTAAGTACAGGCTGCCATGTGGCCTAACAACCTCAGCCAGGTGTGAGTGGTGGTGAGTGGGTGGGCCCTCACATGAGAGATCAGGTGTGACATGGTTTGAAAACGGGCATCCGGAAGGAAGGCTCTGGCCACATGAAGTCGAGGACCACGCCTATGAACTCTATCCATTGCACCGGTATTAGGGTCTATTTCTTTAAGTTTATTAACAGGCCCAGATTGTGGCAGATAGAACATACCAGATCAAGGCTCCTTTTTACCTGATCCCGAGATCTACCCTTGATGAGCCAGTCGTCGATGTACGGATAAACCTGGACACCTTGATGCCTCAGGTGAGCAGCCACTGTCGCCAGGCATTTTCTGAACCCTCGCGGGGCTGACAAGAGGCCATAGGGCAGCGCCATGAATTGGAAATGGCACCGGCCCACCATAAAACAGAGGAACCATCTGTGCCCTTGGAAGATGGACATATGAAAGTATAAATCCTTCAAGTCGAGGACAGCATACCCAGGATCCAGGTAGGGAATGATGGAGGCTAGGGAGACCATGTGAAGCTTTAACTTCTTGAAATATTTGTTGAGGCATCACAGATCCAGAATAGGCTTTAGGCCCCCTTTCGCTTTCAGGATTAAGAAATAGCAGGAATAGAACCCTTTCCCCCTTATTTCCCAGGTGATCTCCTCCACCGCTCCCAGCCATAGGAGGTTTTCCACTTCCTGAGTGAGAAATTGCTCATGAGAAGGATCCCTGAAGAGTGACAGGGAAGAGGGGTGGGAGGCAGAGGCAGCCGAGAATTGCAGGGTGTAGCCCAGAGATATTATGCCAATCACCCAATGATCTGAGGTTACTCATGACCAAGCC
Source organism: Chrysemys picta bellii (assembly GCF_011386835.1). Classification (NCBI taxonomy): domain Eukaryota; kingdom Metazoa; phylum Chordata; order Testudines; family Emydidae; genus Chrysemys; species Chrysemys picta. The sequence continues at coordinate 110,751,838 of NC_088795.1, read as the reverse complement.
AACCGGAAGGGATGCAGGTGGTTGAGGAAGGAGTAGGGTGGATCCTGAAAATTGATGGGGGAGCCATCCTCAAGTGCACCTTCAAAACAGGCACTTCTGGCCCCCTTGGTGTTTCACCAGGCCAGGCTGAGCTGGTGACTGGAGATAGAGGGGCAATGACTGAACCCAGTGTCTCTGTCCCTTCTCCTAGAGGATCCCTGATAGGGAGGCCAAGACCTAGGAGGCAGGGGCGGCCTGAACTGCTTCCTTGCTGTTTGCGGCGGTATGTAGGCCTAGCAAGCGGAGGGTGGCTCAAATGTCCTTAAGTCCATGCAGCCTCCCATCTGTCTGCTTGGAGAAGAGTCCGCTCCCATCCAACTGCATCTCCTGGGACAGACCCGTGGATTGAAGCCAGGAACTGCACCTCATTACCACGGCCAAGGTTACAACTCTGGCTGCCAAATCGGCCGCGTCCCAGGCCATCTGGAGGGAGCTCCTCACCACTGTGGTACCCTCCTCCAAGATGGCGGTGAACTTTTGGGTCAAGTCCTGGGGCAGCGAGTCTTTAAACTTTTTGAGGGAGTCCCACTGATTAAATTAAATTGTATCTCCCAAATAAAGCCTCACCAGTTTGACACCCTAAACTGAAGGCTCGCCGTTGAATAAACTTTCCTCCCCAAAAGGTCCAGTCTCTTGGCATCTTTATTTTTGGGGGCAGAACTCGCTTGTCCTTGTCTGCTCCTCTCGTTGGCTGCAGATAAAACCAGTGACCCTGGGAGTGGGTGGATAAAAGGTATTCGAACCCTTTAGCAGGGATGAAATACTTCTTTTTGGACCTCTTGGAGGTGGGTGGGATGGAGGATGGGGTTTGCCAAAGGGCCTTGGCTATCTTTAGAATCCTGTAGTGCACAGGCAATGCAACTCCCGAGGAGGCTGCCACCAACAGCACGTTGAATAAAGTATCAGACTGCTCTGCCATTTCTTCCACCTCTAGGCCCAATTTCAAAGCCACTCTTCTGAGCAAGGCAATGATGACCGCAAACATGGTGCTGGCGACCTGGGCCATCTGACAGGAAATCTAGGTTGCGGAATCGGGGATCTCAGCTGTGGAGACAGCGAACACTGCCTCTGCTCTGGGGACCGACGGCATTCGGCTACCCTCTGAGGAGGTCTCATGGCTGGCTTTCCTCCATGGGAAGCCTTAGCCAGATCCAAAGCCATGCGTGGCACCGGTCTCTGCTCCCTAGCCGCCAGGAGGGCCTCAGATGTCGACGGTCCTGCCAAGTGCCTGGGTTCCCTACTGCTCCAGGGAGTTGGATCCCTAGGAAGTCTGGGGGGGGTCCAGCTGGAGAGTACCCCCTTGTGGCTCCAGAGTGGGTGGGCAGCCTGAACAGGTCCTTTGCCCAACTCCCCTTAACCCTTCTTGCTTGGTGCCAGGGAGCCTTGTTTCTTCAGACACTTCTTGGGCACCAGCGAAGGGGAGCAGTGCCGGTTGGAGACCAATGCTGGCAGTACACTCTGCACTGATGCTGAGGTGCTGGGCATAGAGTTGGAGTGGGAAGGCTCCGATGCCAGGCAAAGCGCAGCCTCCATGAGGAGGGTCCTTATATGAATGCCATGCTCCTTTTGAATTCTAGGACAAAAGTACTTGCAAATGAGACACATCATAGAATCATAGAATATCAGGGTTGGAAGGGACCTCAGGAGGTCATCTAGTCCAACCCCCTGCTCAAAGCAGGACAAATTCCCAACTAAATCATCCCAGCCAGGGCTTTGTCAAGCCTGACCTTAAAAACCTCTAAGGAAGGCGATTCCACCACCTCCTTAGGTAACCCATTCCAGTGCTTCACCACCCTCCTAGTGAAAAAGTTTTTCCTAATATCCAACCTAGACCTCCCCAACTGCAACTTGAGACCATTACTCCTTGTTCTGTCATCAGGTACCACTGAGAACAGTCTAGATCCATCCTCTTTGGAACCCTCTTTCAGGTAGTTGAAAGCAGCTATCAAATCCCCCCTCATTCTTCTCTTCTGCAGACTAAACAATCCCACTTCCCTCAGCCTCTCCTCATAAGTCATGTGCTCCACCCCCTAATCATTTTCAGGTGTGACTTCCCCAAGCACTTTAGACATCTGCTATGAGGGTCACTAATGGACATAGGCCTATTGCAGGCAGAACAAGGCTTAAAACCCAGGATCGGAGCATGCCCCACCCCGGGACTAAGTCCGTGCTGGGATGCTAACTTACTAACTAACACTACTTAACACCTACTTACTGATAACAAACTATATACAACTAAGGCCTGGTCGACACTAACCCCCCACTTCGAACTAAGATACGCAACTTCAGCTACGTGAATAATGTAGCTGAAGTTGAAGTACCTTAGTTCGAACTTACCACGGGTCCAGACGCGGCAGGCAGGCTCCCCCGTCGACTCCGCGTACTCCTCTCGCAGAGCAGGAGTACCAGCGTCGACGGCGAGCACTTCCGGGATCGATCCCAGAAGATTGATTGCTTACTGCCGGACCCGGAGGTAAGTATAGACCTACCCTAACAAGGAGAGTTAGAGAGAACTGCTGTCCACTTTCGAAGAAGAACCTAAGACACATTAAAATAAAGCACTAAACACTATCTAACTAAATCAAACAAACAATGTTTGAGTAAGTAAGGCACTTTGTTCAACACTATGGATCCAAGAGATCTGGAGACGTAGAGATCTGTCTGACTGCTACAGTTGGAAGGAACTGAGGTGGCAACATGACCCATTTTATAGCCACACCTTCAGCACATGCTCGAATGCCGAGGGGAGGAATTGGTATTTATTATTTAGCATGTGCATAGTCGTCTAGCCAAGCAATGGCATCTTCAGTGGCGTGATGCAGTTCTTCTAGGTCACCGCTGAACCTAGTCAGCAGGTATTCATCGACAATGTGCATCATCATCTGTATTGCACCGCAGCTGCATAAAGGGAGGTCACGAAGGAGCCAGCAATAATGGTTGGCTGCACAGAGACCTTGCCAGGTCTGGAACCTGTTCAATAGGCACCACTGGTGACAGGGCAGGTCAAAACCAGGCGGGCAAATTGTGGGGTCAGTGACGAGGGACTGGTTGGGGATTATAACAGATATTCATTCCTCCCGCCAGAGTGTTTCCACCCTAACATCCTGGTGTGGCGAATGAGACCATAATGGGTGACATGATGTGCAGCTGGTGGTTTAAAAAGGTCATTGTGCAGCGGCAGGCTTGGGATGGCGCACACTTTCTCCAGTAACTTGCTACTGGCAACCTCTCGTCTGATATGAGGAGAAGCAATATTACTCAGAACTGGAAGCCATGGGAGTGGAGTTGGATGCAGGGTGCCGGAGATGATACGCATGGCGGCATGTAACTGCCTATCCACCAGTTTGATGTGTGACGATCAACTCCAAACTGGTGAGCAGTACTCCACCACAGAATACGAGGTGGCAAGTCCTCGTTCGTAAAGTTGGAGCACGAATACCCCATGACAAACCTGCCAGTTTGCTAAGAAGATTGTTGCACATCTTAACTTTAGCTGCTGTCTTCTTCAGGTGAACATAGTAACTCAGTGTGCAGTCTAAGGTCACACCTAGATAGATCAGTTCTACTTCATGCTTCACCTTCTGACCATTCAGATAAACATTCAGCTCTTGGGTTGCACTGGTGTGATGAAGATGGAACAAACTGGAGACTCTTTTTATGACGCTTGGCTGGAGGCCTCAAGTCTTACAATAGAGTTGTTGAGGAGAGGAGTTGGTGGGGTGCAGGAGCACTCTAATGGGAACTGCTATCAGCAAGGCTGCACCAGGCCAGGGGCACATCTACATGCTTTTGATTTTTTTTTATTTTTTTTTGGTGTGTACAAGTTAAATATTTTTATTACAGTAAAATTTACACTGTTGAATTTCAACATATTGTCTGTGTGTGCCTGATTTATATACTTATTAACAGCAATATGAGCACTTTGAATGAAAGGTGTCTTAAAAAAAAATTCTCAGAAAATATAAATACACAAGGTAACTATTTAAATCTCCCTCATTCATAAAAGTGTCTCTATTCACTTCTAAGGAAATTTTAAGTGGTGGATAGTTTCAGAGACTAAGGAATCAATTCACATGTATTTTCCATGGTACAAGGATGGGTGGGGGGTATGGGCCCCTAACCTGCATACGTTTCAGTACTGACACATGTCTAAAATCTAGCCACAATTCCCTGAATGCCTGTTAGTCTTCTGATATATTTATTAGTACAACAGAATTTGCAATGAGAACAATAGACCAAATTAAAGGGTTATTAATGTTTAAGTTTTGCATAGGAACATCCTTTGTGTGACGAAGGCATCATCTAAGATTATATCTACACTTAAACTGCTACAGCAGTACAGCTGCAGCTGTACCACTGTAGTGCTTTGGTGTAGACACTCACTACAGCAACGGGAGGGGTTCTCCTGTTGCTGTCAGTAATCTGACCTCCCCAAGAGGCAGTAGCTAGGTTTATGGGAAAATTCTTCCATCAACGTAGCGCTGTCTACACCAGGTTTGGTTGGTGTAGCTATCTCTCTCAGAGGTGTGGATTTGTCACAGTGCTGAAAGACATAGTTATGCAGATGTAAGTTTCCAGCGTAGACCAGCTCTAAGTATTTTTTAAATAGAAATGTGCAGTGGCTTAAAGCTGTGAGAGACTTATTAATAGACAAAAGAAAAAGCAAGTCCACATGCTGAGTGCATGCTTGATAGTCTAGGCAATTTACTGTGAAGTGCCATTTGTACTAGGCATGCCACAGAGCCATTGGTTTGAAAGGTTAATGATTGCAGCAATCACAATTTCAATTTACAACAAATGGGATGACAAGAAGCCAAATAGAAAATGGAGGGGCCCCACTGTGATGGTAGCTGACCAACAATCCATCAACAACACTCCAGGAAGATTGTGAAGCCAGAATGCTGGGGAAAATCTTTGGAGCCTGGAGAAGCCTGAGACTTCCATTAAGCCCATTTTTCAAATGATAATGTAAGAGCTTTAAAATTTCTAAATTACTGAACACAAGCCTATGCCCTCCCATAGTGCTTATCCTTTTCATAGCTCTTATCACATCTAAGGGATCATCTCCCACCCCTTCACATCACATTTCCTTTCATCTCTCGCCTCTTGTCCTTTAAGTGTTGCCCTAATGGCCCTGGCCATGACCCAAACAACCCTTCCAGAAAGCTAAATGAGTGCTTCTGGCCGCTTTTCTACAATCGTCCTCTACTTCTCTCTCCTGAACATTGCAGCAGAGGTGATGTTCTACCAGGGTAACCCTCTCTAAAGCATCCAAGCAGCCACATAAACTCAAAGGGCTGGTCCACACTAACCCCCCAGTTTGAACTAAGATATGCAACTTCAGCTATATGAATAACGTAGCTGAAGTCAAAGTACCTTAGTTCGAACTACAAGGTCCACACGCGGCAGGCAGGCAGGCTCCCCCGTCGACTCCGCGTACTCCTTTTGCGGAGCAGGAGTACTGGCGTCGACGGCGAGCACTTCCAGGATCGATTTATGGCGTCTAGACAAGACTCGATAAATCGATCCCAGAAGATCGATTGCTTACCACCGAACCCGGAGGTAAGTATAGACGTACCCAGAGACTCATTCCTTGACTTTCTGCTTCTACTGCATGAACTATTCTATGATGGGTGCTGTGATGGTGAGAATGTCAATTCATCCGATAATCATATCGCTCAATGTAATTTGCTTGCATAAGGAAATCCAATTGATTAAAATGTCTTTGAAGGCTTACTTAGTTTTTAATTAAACAACAACAACAAAGTAATTGCCCAAACCTCTTAAATGTCATGCACATTACAAAAACACTTGATTCAGATAACATCTTTCTCATCTACACTGCAGCAGAACTATGGAAGTAGCTTGCAGGCATACACTGCATACACTGGACATAATTATACAGGATATAACTTTTTATTTCTGTCATGACTGGGACCCAATGACTTATTCCCTCCTGTATCATTTGGATAAACAGACATACAAGAGAGAACTGTACTGTATAAAGTAAAAATGCAGTTGAAAATTCAGACAATTATACTTTTCATGTGCAGTACATGATTTTTTTATGCACAAAAGGCATTTAATATTATTACAAGTTCTATTCAAATATGGATTTCAAGAGGATTTAATTAAAAGTTTTCATGTTATATTTATTGTGATATTAGTCATAAATGTATGGTGGCTGTTTGGAGTCTCATTCCCTTATATTCCTTCCCAGCTTTGTTTTTATTATTACTATATTATTATCAGTTGTATTATGGTAGTGCCTAGAAGCCAACTGATGATGGGATCTGGTCATGTGAGGCACTGTACACAGATTGAGGAAGGGACTATCTACTACTCTAAGTGCTTACAATGTAAGGGCTTGTTTACACAGGAAAGTTTTACCATTTATACTGGTTTAGTTAAATAGTTATAGTTCTACCAGTATAAACCTCGGCAGGAACACTTTTATTCTGGTATAAGAGTGGTTATTTTGGGTTTACCTTAAAATCGTTCCCAAATGTAATCTCCTTTTCTTTTTCTTATTTCCTGTTCTTCAGCCAAAAACACTTATTGCTGTAATTATAGCTGCTGCTTCTACTTGCTCTGAGTTGATATGGAAACATTCCCAGGAACCAAGTATAAAGCCTTGAGTGACTGCAACGAAGTAGCTGCTAGGCTATTTCAGCACCCTAAAGGGAGTGCAGAAAGCTGTTAACCATACCCAGTAGCTGTTTGGAAGCTAATGTGGAAGGGCACTAAGGGCAGACATTCCACATGTACACACATACCCCTTAGTTAGAAGCTGGAAGGTCCTGGTCAATCAGTAGTGAGTTCTGGCAGGGTTACAAAATTAGCAAACACCAGTCAAATCCAGCCCAGCCGTGTATGCAGGGAAAAGATAGAGCTTCCCAGGATAACCCAGACTGTCCCTTTTTTAAGCCCGGACAGTCCCTTTTTTAAGCCCTATCCTGGCCATCCCAACTTTTTTGACCATTTGCTCTTGCCAACTGATTAAATTGGCAAGAGCAAATGGGACAAATTCCCAACTTTGTCAAAAAAGTGAGGTGCAGAAGAATGTGCTGGGGGGTCAGCGGTGATGCCAGCCACGTGCGGGGGGCAGGGGAGAGAGATAGGACTCGGGCAGGGGCAAGTAGGACTTGAGCGAGCAGCAATGCATGGGGTTGAGGGAGGGAAGACAGAACTAGAGCAAGCAGTGATGCCAGCCTTGCGAGGCGGGGGGGGGGGGGGAAGGGTAGGGGAAGGAGGAGGAGGAGAGTCAGAGCTTGGGAGATCAGCGACAGCAGCCCCGCATGGGGAAACGGGGGGAGGGGGGGGGAGGGGGGGGGAGGGGGGAAGCAGAAGATTTCTGATTGTCAGAAGTCCCAATCCCTGTATTTATTTTGTAAGGGACTAGGCACTGTGTTATATTCTTCATGTTAAAGGAAAACAAGAAATCTCTAGTTAGTGATGTTAGTCTCACTAGGGTACATTGTAACTGCTGTGCTGTAATGGTTTATCATTAGAATGTTACTCATAAAAAGGAATTTGAAATTATTAATTGTGTGCGTGCATAACTGTCTTATGGTAAAGGCTGGTACTGGATTCCTAAGAAGAAAAAGAAAGTGAATCCTATTACAATTTCAACTTTTAGTATTTAGAAGGTTCCTATAGTAAATCAGGCTCTTGCAAGGATAAGAATTCATGGTCTCTGCAAATACTTTAAGTCAGAAAGAGGGATTCTATAGCATAGAATTGATAAGTAAATTGACTTACCTTCTCTCTATGTAGGTTCCACAAGCAACATAAATTAAACTGAAAAAGGCACCATCTCCTTTTTATAAGAATAAGAGTCTCCCCTGGGGTGGAGGGGTTTACATTGGTATAATTATGTTGATTTAAATTCACAACTTAGCTTATACCAATATAACTTTCCCACTCAGGCAAAACCTGAGTATACACGACAGACAAGGCGTGGGGGAAATGAAAAGAACCAAACTTATGGTTTGCAAACGTCATGCTGTGCCACATTTTTGTTTGTGTGTATGGTTTTGTTAGGAGGAATTTGGTAAAGGGAAAAAAAGGAAGGGAGTAGGGACACTGAAGGGAGTTAGGTAAGGGGGATGGGGCAGGAGAGAAGAGGGAGACAAGGAAGGAGGAGAACATGGAGGGCAGGTGGAGTGAGACAAGGACAGTGGTTGGAACAAACAGCCAATCAGCACAGGGGCAAAAACATCCAGAGTCAAATCTGCAAAAGCATTCTAACGACAACATTGGTGTCCAGTACCTGCTAAGGCTGCTTGAACTCCATTTGATAAAATGTGTAAGGATGATAGAATAGACAGACTAATATTTGTGGCTCAGTACATCCAAGATATCTGTGTAGTACAGGTGCACTTGATCCACTCACTCTATGAGGAAGTTGGGGATCTTTGGCCCCAACACCAAACTTTGCAGCTAGAATTTATTACTACAATGTATACAAACGAAACCCCAGATTCAACTATGAACTTTGGAAAGAATCCAGTTCTGAATTCTGTGGCTTGGGCTAGCTTCTGTTGCTGCGGCAGATGTTACTTTCCTAACAGTCTGTAAGACTGAAACATCCATTGCAGCAGTTTTGGAGACAACTGACAAGTTTACCACGATAAACTGAATAAAGAAAAACTGCAGCTCATGCTCATTAACTCCAGATATTCAAAACTTGCATCTCTTGGATTATCATGGACGATAAGGGAATGAAATATCTGAGGAAGGATGTATTACCATGATAAAACATATCTGATGCATCTTGGAATGTAAAAGGGGAAAATAAGTATAAGGGATGGAACTCCTGTTTTAGGCTTTATTGAAAATCCTCAATATTTCCTTATAACTAACACTTTCTACATACATGTTTCTACGTTCAAGAAAATATTCAGATCCAAAAAGACTCAAAAAGCTAGAAACTGCTCTTTTGGAAACATACAGGAAGCCTCAATTTGCCCACCTTACAGCTCTTAAAACCTTTAGAGAACATTACCTCAGGATATGCAATAGCTAGAGAATACTGTGAAGAACAAGGGAACGTTCTCTAGTTATCTAAAGAAGTTGGAAAGCTTTTAAGAGCAATCACTCTTAATCACTACAATACCAATGTCAGATACCCACTGGTGTCAGGAATGATATTCAGTCAGGATGCCCTAAGGGTCTGACTGTATTTTATTTGCATTTGGGTTTTTCAGTGAAAACCTTTTGTTTAAGAAGAAATTTCAGCTAGACTTCTTTCATTACAGATTATATGAAATCTGTAAGGTTTACTGTTTCTTTCAAGTGCCTGCCATTAAAAAAATATTATTATACTTCATTTTGTCATTGTGCTATCAGTATGCTATTAGTGGTACTACATCTAACTTCTTATATTTCATTTTTATAGTAAATGCCAAGTGAAGGTCAAAAAAAAAAAAAAAAAAAACCTAAATCAAAAGGGCCATAAAAGAAGGCTGCATATATTTTTGCATTCATCTGAACACAGGACTCAGCTCAGTGACTGGAAATTGCTCACTGATGACTGGTGAACAACTCCAATTCATATTATTCAAGCTCATTCAAAATCAAACATCTTGGCTCAATGTTAATTGCATATAATGTCATATAAAAGTATTCATAAAATAATCTAAAACAAAAAAACACACTTCTTGATACTTTCTGGTAGACACTCAAGGGTTTAGACTCAGAAATAACTTCATTCAGCTCTGTGAGACAATAACTGCTTTCAGATGCACATGTAATTCCCTCTGATTCAGTTTGTGCAAAATACTACCATTTTGATTTGATGTTGTTGACCACTTTGCACAGGTTTAAATGATAAAATAAGGTGCAAGAAGATAGTGGAGAAACATTGGTTAAAAATGACTAATTTGTGCATGTTAAAATAGCTAATAGTAGGACAGTTTATGTAATCCAGTGAATGTAAAAGAAACCCATTTGAAATTCACAAAGAAACACAAAAAGTTGTACATCAGGGCTACAGCCATTACCTATTTCATACTAAGGTTTACAACAACTTACCATTTAGGAACATTAATAAAAGTTTGCGCTTACATAGTGACTCATGTAAGAATCTCAAAACGATTCACATACACTAATTAATTAAGCCTCACATTACTTCTGTGAGGCAGATATTATCATCCTGCTGAATAAACCAATGCAAACAGAGGTTAAATAACTTGCCAAAAATAACACTGCAAATCAATGGCACAGTTAGGAGAACAAGAATATGAGTCTATGGTCTAACCACACTTCTTTCCATTTCTCCATTTTTGTCTCTAAAACAGTACATCTATTAAACTTTGAGATGGGCTTAAGCTGCACAGTTTAGATCCAAACCCATTTCCAAACTTTCACACAGTTTGAAGATGTTCAGATTTAGGTTTGTGATTTAGTCTATTGTAGAGATAACTTGGTGCCTGAGCCAAATTTGGATCAGAACTTCCACAAAATTCTGATGTTTTTCTACCCAGAGTTTGACATGGACTTATTTCTCATTAAGCAAACTTTTGCATATCTAGAGCACATCTGTCAGTACTTAACCACAAACAATAAAAACCTCCTACATATTGAACAGTCAAGCTTATATGCATAGCTTGAACATCTTATCTTGTTTATGGAAAACACGGTATTTTTTTGATTTTGCTAAATTGACCAGATACATAGTATCTTGTTATTTAACCCCACAAACACTTTCATTATGCATTCCATTCATATACCATTTCTGATTTTGTTGTGGGTTGCATGCTGCTACTTAAGGTGACAATAAAGTCAGAAAGAAAGTGCTTACATTCTTGAATCCTCTATACAGAATCTGAAGTTCCTTCTTTGTGAATTTGCTCTGTGCTTCCAGCAGTTCAAGAGCCTCAGGCCGATGCCGCACGGTGGCTATTTCCATTTCATCTTCTACACTGTCTACAGAACAGAAAGAAAGCTCAACAAGAATATACATGGCACAGAAATACCTGCTCATTGCATAAATAGAAATATTAAATTAGACTCTTTAGGAAAAAGGTATTTACAACATTGAAGAAAGAGGACATTGTGAACTCACTGGGGCAGGGATTGTGTCTACTTCTAGGGTTGAACAGCACCTCATACAATGAGGACCCAATCCTGATGAGCACGCCTGGACAGTGCCATAATATAAACATTAAATAATAATAATGCACAGCATTATTATAATCCTGAAGGTTATGCATGACCTCCCTGATAGGTCTTTTTCTGTCTCTAATGCTTATGATTTTATGCTAGCAAAAATAACTCAAGTTTCACAAAGTAGCATTGTCAGCAGGATCTAGCTACAGGAATCTTCTGTCTAACCCATTGATTAGTTAATGAATGGGGGTTTGCAGCTTTGGGCTGGAGCATGTATGTGTTGGCCTATTGTCCTAAAGACCAAGGTGGTATTTGGGGAATTCTGTAAGACATCATTGGGTTGGCGTTTCATAACTGAGGTAGACCTTACTGATGTATATAGGTACAAGGTAGCCTCCTGGATAATCCTGTCTTTACATGGGTGGGAAGCTAGTTGGGGGATTTGCCAACTTCAGCACTTGTAAATCTTCAAGGCTTCCAGAAGAGCAGCAGATTACAAGGAGTGAGAACTGGCAGATATCCATTTGATTAACTTGTTTGAGTTAAATAAAAAGTTTAATAAAGTTACTGCCAAGGCCTTTACACCACAAATACAGTGCTGAGAGTTGTATTGTGGCTTCATGCCTCTGATCCTAGCAAAAGACATGTTTAAAAAAAAAAATTGTTTCACAGTATTTTGAAATATCACAGCACAGTGCAATTTCTGTAGTGCTCTAGGGACAAATTTATTAAATTCACTACCTTGTTCTAGTGTAATAGTTGATCCCTCTATAGATATGTAATCTGAGCCAAAAAACAAAAAACAAACATACATAACAATTCTTAGCTCATACAAAGCACAAAATGCAGAGACATCGTTGTTTCAGAAGGCCCAATGCCCATACAGTATTATTGGGAAATTTTATTAAATCTATTATTCCATGATCAAACATTCTTAAAACATATTACTTAAGTAGTGTTGCTCTCACTGCCAGGCCATTTTTTGTTCTGACATTTGCTATAACAGTGACTTCCAGCTGCCAGGCTGAAATCTGGCATCAGGAGGTTGATTTCAACCAAACAATAAAAATGAAACCCCAGTTTAAAAAACAGCGCATCCCCTGTAATATATAAACACACACAAGACTACTGTAAACTCAGCTGTACCACTTAATGTAATTGCACTGTTTTGGCAAGCCTTCTAGTGCTGCTGGCATTAGAACAGAAGATCTAACTTTTAAAGAAGAATTTGGGAGGAGGAAAGGAAGAAAAACATGCTTTAAAAATGTGAATAGCTTTGGAAATGTTTGGTGTCCACCAGATGGTCCAATGGGTAAGGCACTAACTGAGATCTTGGGAGATGAGGGTTCAATTCTCTGCTTCACTGCAGACCTTTCTATGTGACCTCAGGCTAGTCACTTAGTCTTCCTGTGTGTCAGAAACCCATATGCAAAATGTGAATACTTCACAGGGATATTATACATTTAAGATTATGAGGTGCTCAGCTGCTCTGGTAACCTTAGATAGAGCTGTAATAAGAGCATTCACAAACATTAGTTCACATTTCAAACAGCTGATCATTTCAGCTATGCTCGTGCCCTCTTTTCTCCTCTGTTCTGGAACATTTGCATGGAAAAATTTGCATTCACTGTACTTAGGGGAATGGCAGCTCTTCATATAAACACCAGCATTATCACAGAAATAAGGGTATTTGTGTGCAAACAAGAGTATTCGTTATTCACTGTTCATCATTATTCCTCCGCTTAAACGTTTCAGTCATCCAGTCATGAAGTAAAAATAATATTATGTGATTTAGGTGACAATGTCTGAAGTCTTTAGCGACTACCTATAGATAAAGAATTAGTTCACAGAAATAAAAATCCTTTCAAGAATGACAATCCTGTCCAGAATGATTCACAAGTGCGACCTTCATTAGATAATTTATTTGCAAGCAATTGTTTATAAAGATCTAGTGCCCAAGATTCCTCTTTTTTTGCATCTGGTTTGTGCTGCCAGGCTTTTGGTGTCATTTCCAGAATCGCTGCCTCAAAGAGATATTTAAAAAAAAAATATTTTGTAACATCAGACACAACTCATTTGGTGATGCCTTGGAGGTAAGACTTATGGCAAAGGTAGCTGAAAGGCAGGGTCCAAGCCGCAATCCAGCCAAAATACCATGTACTATGTGGCCACCAACCTCTGAAATATTGAAATGAGGCACACACAGACTAAGGCTTTCAGGATACAATGATGCATCTCATTCTGAGCAGCGTCTGTTCAGACCAGATGGATTACTGTATGCCGGAATCTGTAGTGTCTCTGCAAACCTCATCTCCCTATCAAAGATGAGGATGAGTGCAGGGCCGGTGCAACCCATTAGGCGACCTAGGCGGTCGCCTAGGGTGCTAGCATTTGGGGGGCGGCATTTCGGGTCCTTCGGTGCCGACCGATCTTTAGCCGCCCCAGTCGCCATCGGCATTTAGGTGGAGGGAGCTGGGGCAGGGGGGCGCGGGGAGGGCCGCCTGCAGCAAGTAAGGGGGGGCGGCCTGCAGGGGAACCGCTCCCAGCCCCAGCTCACCTCTGCTCCGCCTCCTCCCCTGAGCACGCCACCCCTCTCTGCTTCTCTCCCTCCCAGGCTTGCGGCGCCAAACAGCTGATTGGCGCCGCAAGCCTGGGAGGCGGGAGAAGTGGAGCGGCGATGGTGTGCTCGGGGAGGAGGTGGAGCAGAGGTGAGCTGGGGCGGGGAGCTGCCGCACGGCTCCCCGGGCCAGGGGCAGTTGCCGTGGGGGGGAGGGGGGGGGGATGAAGCTGCTGCAGGGGGGGTGCCTCAGGGTGGGGGGGGCGCCTTAGGGCAGAGAGCTGCCACAGGGCTCGGGGGGGGGGGGGGGGCGCAAGGTGGAAGTTTCGCCTAGGACGCGAAACATCCTTGTTGCACCCTGCCTGGATGAGTGCAATTTGTTCTATTTTAAGCAAATTAGTTGTTATGCTCAGACTCTTTGCAAGTTGTTGGGTATAGTTTGAATGCCAAATCAAGCTCTGCAGTTTCTGAGGACTACCTGCTACAGTAGCAACTGGGCCTAGGATTTGGCTGATTGGTTCTATTCCTTTACAGTCATTGGGCTTGCATAGAAGTAAATGAAGGATGATTTTGGCCTTTTAAATTGTGTGATGCTAGGAGTACACAGTTGTGAGAGATATCTAAGGTCCTAATACACCTAGAATAAAAAGTTACTACCTCAGTAGATTTTTTTAGGAAAGGAATTGTATTCCAAAATATAACTCCAGTATTTTAGGATCCATTATCATCATGATGGTGACAAAGGCTTTTTCTAGAAATTGTGATTTGATTCAAATAGGATGTCAGTGATGCAGGACAGAAACAGTATGGGACATCAAAAATTGATTCTCATAAGTCGTTTATATCGTCACTGTAGCCTGCTCCTTTGTCTAGATGTTCTGTCTGTATTCTCTACGTACACTGACTTTATATATTAAAGATGCTCGTGTCAAAACTTTTCAGCAGAACTTGTATAACTTGTATACAGAAAGATTTATCATGCTAAGAAGCACAAAACTGTTCTACTTAGATCACTTATTTACAGATGCCATTATATCCAATTAGTGCAATAACATGCTACCCTGGTTTATGACAATGATTATGCATGGCACACTGAAGATTAGAATATTTTCAATTAAAAATTAAAGGCTTTTTTTCTCCCCAATGCAATTCAAATCTTTCAATTTGCATTTGAAAATTAAAACTTGCATTCTTACAATACAAGAACCAGTTAGCTCCGCCATTCAGTATTCATGAGTTTGTAAGCACTTTCGTTACAAACCCTAATTTTCTTGATAAATGGCCTGTGAAAATTTGCTGGAACTCATCATGCAAGGTCTAAGCCTAAGAGATACATTTTTGCAAAAATCAAATTTGATTTACACTGGTTTGCAGTATAAAGATTGTGCATGGGAATTAATTCAGTAGAAGGACTTTTACAGCCTCATCCTATTTACATGGAAATCAATGTCAGTTTGATCATTAAGGGCCTGACTGTCAAAGGTGCTGAGCAATCACTGTCTTCAGTGGAAGTTAAGGGTGCTGAATATGGCTAAGGATCACATGATAACTTCCTCAGAAGCAGGAGTTTTGTATTCTTCCAGTGGCATAATAAAACTTGACTGTATCAAACAGCAGATCCAGTCTGTTCCTAAAAAACTCCCACATTTTATAACAGGACCTTGAGAAGCATGTTTTTGGGTTTCAGGAATCTGCATTTTTGGTTTCTCCAAGCCATTACTTATCTGTGTCAGCACCATTACACAAAAGTGTCTATAAAGGGAAATGAATAGTAAAACAGTCATTCAAATCTATAGAAGGAATTTTGTTGCACAACAGATTAAAAACATTGCCGTTTAAAATTTAGCCAACATACTCAAGAGAACACCACTAGTACCAAGTAATCTTCAGTGAACACAAGTGAGTAGGGTATGCTCGATTTTACTTTTAATCTGGAAGATGGAATTTTCAACAACATGGTTCCCAATAGTCCCATTCGGGGGCATTTTACTCACAGGGAAGACAAAAAAATACTTCTTGCAGCACCCAAGGATTTCCTTAGAGGTTTATGCTGCTACTTATTACTCTTTTTTACTGTTTATAAAGTTCTATAAGAAATTCCACTTTGCAGCCTATCATCGGTGTAGCTAACTCATAATTTTATCATAAATCTGATGATATGTGGTCATTTTCTTAAAGCCCCAATTCTTGGAATCGTGGGATTGAATGAGAACTTCAGCTTCCTTTTTCAAACAAAGCAAGTTTCTAGTCCTCATGGTAGCACAGAAAAGCTTGAAAAATGAACCCTAAAAGATGGGGCACATAGCTGGCTAAGGAATGGAGAACATAAAGGCTACTTTTGCACTTCCCCATCCCCAAACTATAAGGACTGAATATTGAACAAATATTATAATTTTGCATAAAAACAAATCTTTCCCTTATATGTAAAAATTAATCTATACTATATATGAATGGTATATTTACTAATTATTGCAATGGAAGAAAAGGACCAGGCCTTAAAGGTCACCTGCATTCACACTATTGAAATCTTCCACTAATTACAGGTCAAATTTAGTGTTTAGATTAAACTGACTAAGTAATCAACCTGAGAACAAGCAACTGTTGAAAAGTTACCAGTACTTTATGTCTGGGGGGAGGGATAGCTCAGTGGTTTGAGCATTGGCCTGCTAAATCCAGGGTTGTGAGCTCAATCCTTGAGGGGGCCACTTAGGGATCTGGGGCAAAATCAGTACTTGATCCTGCTAGTGAAGGCAGGGGGCTGGACTTGATGACCTTTCAAGGTCCCTTCCAGTTCTAGGAGATGGGATAGCTCCATTATTAAAAAAAAAATGTCCTGATGACTATTTACACATTTAAATGGGCCATACCATAGGCAGTTACAGACTTTCACCAGAAATGCACACTCTAAGCAGTCATTTGTGAACAATTTGACAGCCTAAAGAGACTTTACTAGCTTTAATACAAGATAAATTCATCCATACAGTAAATGGTGATGATGGCTCCACATAAATAAGAAATTTAGTCTAATACACTTGTCACATTGTATTTCTGTATTCTTTTATACTAATAACTTCTCAGTAAACAAGACCATAGTGAGACTTCTTTATAAAGAACAAATTACACTGATTGAAAGTGCTGTATTTCAGAAATATTATTTATCTGGTGTTACATTTAGTATACAGTATCTTTTTTTTTTTTTTAAATATGTTGGCTACAGAATCACACAAATTGGAGTCTGAGGGCACTCAAACACTTAAAACGCTGCAGTGGTGTAGTAGCACTGGTGCACCTGTGCTGCTTTAGCGCTTCAGTGAAGATGCTACTTAGCCTTCCTGCTGACATAGTGCTGTCTACACTGGGCGTGAGGTTGCTATAACTGCATCGCTCATGGTGTGGATTTTTTGCATACCAAGCAATGTAGTTCTACTGATATAAGTTTAGAGTGTAGACCTGGCCTGAGGCAGAAAACCTATATTCTTAAATATGCAGTGAAACTGTGTGAAAGTACATGTATTTATATACAAAGGGCTTATAATTTTAGTGGCATTAATGAAAAGTTAAAACCGCCCATATCAATTCTCTAGATTCTAGAGTGTAAGGGCTTAAAGTATTTAATTAGTTTTTCTACAGGAAATGTCAGGGTAGATATTAAATGACCTAAGAAAGAAAAACTGGCACACATTTACCCCTTAAAGTTTTATGTGAAGTATTCTTACAGTTGTAATGCTCATCTATTTTTAAGTGGTTTTTTTACACTGGTTTCAGAAACTATTTGCCAGATGAGCTATGTTTTGAAAATTTTTCAGTTCACCAAATGAGGGAAAAGGTTAACAGCAATATAAAACACACCAACTTACTCTTTAAACAGTGGCATTTAGAGAAGTATTTCCAAAAGCTGGGCACTAAGTTGTGCCTCCCAAATTACATATGCACACATTTGCGTACATAAAATCCAAATGTATATATTACGATCAAGTAACTGCATGCACACAAACTATTGATTTTTGGTACATTTTTGGCCCCAATTCAGTAAAGCATTCAAGCACAGGTGTGACGCTGGCAGACCAGGGGCCAGCTCATGCCAAGGCCCTGGGCCTCCTTGAACATTGACAAATACATAGCTGGAGACCAATCTGGCTCACCTGTATGTTAGTATAATTAAAATAGATATTATGTATGTATGTAATGTTTAGTTATTATGTATGTATCTAATGTTTAGACTTTATGGAATGCTTGTAGGATGCTGCATGTATAAATCCTACTCATAATATCTGTATCTCATGGTATAGGGGAATATTGCAATATTTGCTCTGTAACTATAAAAATGTTTGCTAAGACTTTAAGTCCCCCACAGTCACAGGAGAAGAATTACCAAGTGTGAAATACCAGTTCACCACAAGAGGTATTATCTTTGAGGTCTACAAACATCAGAGAAGCCATTGTGGACCAAAGACTTTGTTGATTGCTTCCTCCACAGCCCTGAAGAAGGTACCATCACAGCTTGAATACTGGGGGAAGGAAATAAAAATGTCGTTTAAGGAGAGCTTATTATTCCTATACTGCTTGAATTCATAAGCATAAAGAAGGATTCCTCAACTGTTTAGCTTGGGTTAGCCCTAAAAGACATAAAAAGTTTGCTTATTATAGAAGTTCTATCATCATTTAGACTTTAAGGTGTGTGTGTGTGTGTGTATGTGTCCGTCCGTCCGTCCTGCTTTAACCTTGTAAATAACTCATTTATTTTTCCCTGTTAATAAAGCTTTAGTTAGTTTGTTACAGGACTGGCTACAAGCACTATCTTTGGTGTGTGATTAAGGATGCCAATTGACCTCGGGTAAGTGACTGGTCCCTTAGGACTCAGAGTAACCTCAGAGTATTTTGTGATCTCTCGTGTAAAGTGACCATCTAAATCAGCTTCTGCACCAAATGACTGGAGGATAGCTAATGTGACGCCAATTTTTAAAAAGGACTCCAGAGGTGACCCTGGCAATTACAGGCCAGTAAGCCTGACTTCAGTCAGGCTTCAACTGGGCAAACTGGTTGAAATTATAGTAAAGAACAAAATTGTCAGCCACATAGATGAACATAATTTGTTGGGGAATAGTCAACATGGTTTTAGTAAAGGGAAATCATGCCTCACCAATCTGCTAGAATTCTTTGAAGGGGTCAACAAGCATGTGGACAAGGGGGATCCAGTGGATAGAGTGTATTTAGATTTTCATAAAGCTTTTGACAAGGTCCCTCACCAAAGACTTTTAAGCAAAGTAAGCTGTCATGGGATAAGAGGGAAGGTTCTCTCATGGACTGGAAACTGGTTAAAAGATAGGAAACAAAGGCTAGGAATAAATGGTCAGTTTTCAGAATGGAGAGAGGTAAATAGTGGTGTCCCCCACGGGTCTATCCTGGGCCCAGTCCTATTCAACGTATTCATAAATGCTCTGCAAAAAGGGGTAAACAGTGAGGTGGCAAAATTTGCAGATGATACAAAACTACCCAAGATAGTTAAGTCCCAGGCAGACTGCGAAGAGCTACAAAAGGATCTCTCAAAACTGGGTGACTGGGCAATAAAATGGCAGAGGAAATTCAATGTTGATAAATGCAAAGTAATGCACATTGGAAAATATAATTCCAATCCCAAATATAAAATGATGGGATCTAAATTAGCGGTTACCACTCAAGAAAGAGATCTTGGAGTCATTGTGGATAGTTCTCTGAAAACATCCACTCAGTGTGTAGTGGCAGTCAAAAAAGTGAATAGAATGTTGGGAATCATTAAGAAAGGGATAGATAATATGACAGAAAATATCTTGCCTATATGTAAATCCTGTATGTAAATATATGGTATGCTCACATCTTGAATACTACCTGCAGATGTGGTCGCCCCATCTCAAAAAAGGTATATTGGACTTGGAAAAGTTTCAGAAAAGGGCAACAAAAATTATTAGAGGTATGGAACGGCTGCCATATGTGGAGAGATTAATAAGACTGGGACTTTTCAGCTTGGAAAAGAAACGAGTAAGGGGGGATATGATAGAGGTCTATAAAATCATGACTGGTGTGGAGAAAGTAAATAAGGAAGTGTTATTTACTCCTTCTCATACCACAAGAACTAGGGGCCACAAAATGAAATTAATAGGCAGCAGGTTTAAAACAAATACAAGGAAGTTTTTTTTCCACACAACGCACAGTCAACCTGTGGAACTCCTTGCCAGAGGATATTGTGAAGGCCCAGACTATAACAGGGTTCAAAAAAGAACTAGATACATTCATGAAGGATAGGTCCATTAATGGCTATTAGCCAGGCTGGGTAGGGATGGTGTCCCTAGCCTCTGTTTGCCAGAAGCTGGGAGTGGGCGACAGTGGATGGATCACTTGATGATTACCTCTTCTGTTCATTCCCTCTGCGGCACCTGGCATTGGCCACTGTCGGAAGACAGGATACTGGGCTAGATGGACATTTGGTCTGACAAGTATGGCTGTTCTTATGTTCTATCACAAAGTCAAGCTTGCCTGAGTAGCTCAAAATGCCAATGGGGACTGTCTGGGACTCCATGTATATTGCCCGAGGAGTTTACACTTGTTGTTGATCAAATCTAAGTATAGAACTCACAACCAGATTGGGGTTTGTGGCCTGCTTCTTCACAGACTGTCTGGAGGTTGGTATTCTTGCTTGTGAGCCTCTCCAGACAGCATGCACAATAACTATCTATTTTCTGTACATCATCCCTCAATTTTGTCCCAATTCAGCAACGCATTTAAGCACGTACTTAAGTCCAACTTCATTCAGCAAAGCATTTAAGTATTGCCAACCTCAAGATCCCAAAAAATCATAAATTTTTTTTAAAGAAAGACTAGTGGGTTGTTGGGGTTTTTTTTGGGGGGAGGGGGGAAATCTGTCTTGATTTTGAACTCCCCTACCTATTCCCAGTGTGTGACAATTCACGTGGCCCTCTCTCCCAAATGTACTGGGTCAGGTGATTTTGGCCCCTGCTGCACAAGCAATCACTCCCACATTTACCCGTCTCCTATCCAGCCTTTACCCCATTACTTCGGCCCACCCATATTAGTTCTACTCCCAGCATCAATCAACTTCCCCAGCCTCACTTCTGCTCCTCTCCCATGCCCAGGAGGGCGGTGCAGTGGGATCTCTTATCCCTCTTCAAGGCTGTGGGGGCAGCTCCCCCAGCAGTTCACTCTGCTCTACCCCTTCCCAGGCTGTATGCTGCAGGGAAGGGGAGGGAGAGGGAGAGCGACAGAGTAGAAGGACCGGTTGGTCAAAGGAGGAGGGAAGGAAGGAAGGAAGGAAGGAGAGTCACTGGGCTTTTTCTGCTGGCTCCCTGCTCATGTGAGAATACTTTGGGTTGCTATAGGGAGGCAGAGAGCTCTGTCTGCAGCATCTCTGACTTGTTACTCTGCCCTAAGAGGCCAACAATCCATCAGAAGGCTGGAGCTTCTTGGGTCATTGCAAGAATGGGCTTTTTCTGCTCCCTCCCTGCTCATGTGAGAATACTTTGGGTTGCTATAGGGAGCTGGCTGGGCTTTTTCTGCTCCCTCCCTGCTCATGTGAGAATACTTTGGGTTGCTATAGGGAGGCAGAGAGCTCTGTCTGCAGCATCTCTGACTTGTTACTCTGCCCTAAGAGGCCAACAATCCATCAGAAGGCTGGAGCTTCTTGGGTCATTGCAAGAATGGGCTTTTTCTGCTCCCTCCCTGCTCATGTGAGAATACTTTGGGTTGCTATAGGGAGCTGGCTGGGCTTTTTCTGCTCCCTCCCTGCTCATGTGAGAATACTTTGGGTTGCTATAGGGAGGCAGAGAGCTCTGTCTGCAGCATCTCTGACTTGTTACTCTGCCCTAAGAGGCCAACAATCCATCAGAAGGCTGGAGCTTCTTGGGTCATTGCAAGAATGGCTCCAGCTCCATCCAAAAGCATGTCACTGGTGTAAAAATTCAGAGAGTTGGCAAGGATGTGTACTTAACTTTAAACCTGGGTTTAAATTGCATTAAAGGTAATGGGAATTAAGCACATAGCTAAAATAAAGCAGATGTTTAAATGTTTTGTTGAACTGGGATAGAATGCTGAATTGGGGGCCTTTATGCATGCAAGTATCTATCTATTTTCCATGCAATATTATCTGAGTTGATCAAAGAAATTAAGATTTAGCGCACATAATTGTGTGCATGCCTGTTTTTATGGTCATCAAGTACTTGTTTTGAAATTATATCCATTAGAGTCACTTAAGAGTTCACAACGTACAAAACAAATTATGTTTTGGTAATGCTCACTTTCTTTCTAGTACTCTGGAATGCTGTCTGGCCAAACCAAATAGCAGTTATGTCAAAAAGTGATAATAAATAGTGATGATGGGTGTCTTCAGTTGCGATGACACTTAAAATTAGTGCTATATTACTGACTAAAGTACAAAGAAAGATACTGACTCCATGTTCCCTTTTTAATATTCCGTTCCCAAATACAGTGAACTTCGATGTAAGTTTTACTTCAACTTGCCTTACTTGGTGAATAACACCACTTATTAGCAAGCAAGTGCAAGTCTCATGCTAAAAAACTTGTTTGTAAATACTTTTTATTGTTTGTGCAACAATCTATTTTATTGGGGGGAGGGCAGATTACTATTACTTGTATATAGGGCTTATAATTTTAGGTTTTAACTGATAAACATTGAAAGACACCCTGGTACAAAAACTCCCACCAAAATCAATATTTATCCAATAAACACCAGAAAAACACTGGAAATCATTACTTGTATCTAAGGGCTGGTCTCCATGGAGCAGTAATGTGAACTAGGGGAGTGTGATTTCTAAAGCACACTAACATATTACTCATTAATTGGTCTATGTAGACCCTGCTAGACACTAAAGGTTCCCCAGTGCACTTTAACATACCGCTGTTTGAAATAGTACATGCTAAACCACACTAGGGAACATTACAAAGAGATTACTCATTACAATATATACAGAGAAAGCCCCCGAACTCCCTGATTTTTGGACATTTACAAAAAAACCCTCAAAAATTGCTAAAAATAATCCCTGAAAAATGAAATTAATAAACCCTGAAAAATAGAAGCTTTATTTATATAGCAGCAAAAAGCGTGCTAGACTCTTCACAGGTATACAGAAAGGTTGCTTTCTAAACAACTTAAATTGCAAACCTATAGTCATGACTAATAACAAAGTTCAGTTCTTTTCAGCTTTAGGTCACAAAGCTTTTTGTAAAGATGGGCAAGTATCACAGTGTCTTACAGGCTTTTGTACGTTACCATACATGTCAATCTCCCTGGACATTTTTTAAAGTATTTAAAAGTAGCCATCCTTCAACCAAAAAAACTTCAAAAACAGGCTTCAAAGAGGAACTGCAGAGTTACAATTCATTTGCAAACTTAACACCATTAATTTGGGCTTGAATAGGGACTGGGTATGGCTGGCTCACTACAAAAGCAATTTTCCCTCTCTTGGTATTGACACCTCCTCATCAATTATTGGGAGTGGACAACATCCACCCTGACTGAATTGGCCTTGTCATCACTGGTTCTCCACTTGTAAGATAACTCCCTTCTCTTCATGTGCCATTATATATATGCCTGTATCTGTAATTTTCACTCCATGCATCTGAAGAAGTGGGTTCTTTACCAATGAAAGCTTATACCCAAATAAATCTGTTAGTCTTTAAAGTGCCACCGGACTCCTCGTTGTTTTTGAGCCAAGAATGAAACCCAAGTCTCCTGATATTCAGATTAGGGCCCTACCCATTGGACCACATCATCTCCTGTTGACTTAAATGGGACTACTCAAGTAAGTAATACTCTTCAGGATCAGTCCGTAGTGAGACAACTTATGAATGAATACAATGTTAAGAGGTTTTCTATCACACTGTATTCAACTCCAAACCTAATTTCTACTTTTAATTGTTCTTAATCTCCACCTATTTCTCCTTCTCTTTGCATTAAACCTCTAACTATTTTCTCCTCTCTTTTTGTTTTTTTTGACTGCCTCTTTTTATTTATTGTTTGTTATTTTTCATCCCTATTCTGTTTTCACTTTTTTATGGTTTTTAATCTTTGCTTATGTTCACTTGATTTTATTTCTCTCTTTTCTGTTGTCTCTTGTCTGTTTCCTCCAGTTTGTTTATAAACTTTATATCCTCTCCAATTATACTATTTAAACTCCAATTGAGTATCACCCCGTCTGCAATTGTTGGTCTTAACCTTCCCTTTCCAGGCTGATCCTTAGATTTCTTACCCAAGCCCCATACAACAGTCACAGCCTCTGATTCTGTGCTGCATTCCAGAAACTTTGTACTATTCCTATTGCATAAAGGGTCAAGAAAGCATCCCAGCACTCTCCAGCTGGGAATTCCACCCATCACAAAGGGTTCTCCTAAGTGGCACAGGACTAGCATAATGGCCTTACAGCAGGGGTGGGCAAACTACGGCCCAGGGGCTGCATCTGGCCCTTCAGATGTTCTAAACTGGCCCTCGAGCTGCTGCTGCTGGGGAGCGGGGTCCAGGGCTTGCCCCGCTCCGGCGCTCCAGCCGGGGGCTGGCTCAGCGCAGCTCCCGGAAGCAGCAGCATATCACCCCTCCGGGTCCTATGTGTAGGGGCAGCCAGGGGGCTCCGCACACTGCCTCCTTCCCAAGCACCACCCCCGCAGCTCCCATTGGCCGGGAACCATGGCACCATGGCGGTGCATGCGGACAGGGCAGTGCACCAAGGCTTCTGGTAGGAGCCGGAGAGGGGACATGCCGCTGCTTCCAGGAGCTGCTTGAGGTAAGAGCCGCCTGAAGCCTGCACTCCTGACCCCCTTCCACCTCCCAACCTCTTGCCCCAGCCCTGATCCCCCTCCCACCCTCCAAACCCCTTGGTCCCAGCACCCTTCTGCACCCCCAACCCCCTCATCTCCAGCCCCAACCCAGAGCCCGTACGCCCAGCCGGAGCCCTCACACCTCCCCTCCCATGCACTCCAACCTCCTGCCGCAGCCTGGAGCCCCCTCCCGCACCCTGAACTCCTCATTTCTGGCCCCAACCCAGAGCCCGTACGCCCAGCCGGAGCCCTCACACCTCCCCTCCCATGCACTCCAACCTCCTGCCGCAGCCTGGAGCCCCCTCCCGCACCCTGAACTCCTCATTTCTGGCCCCAACCCAGAGCCCATACCCTCAGCCAGAGTCCTCACCCCCTCCCAGACTCCAACCCCCCAATTTTGTGAGCATTCATGGCCCACCATACAATTTCCATACCCAGATGTGGCCCTCAGGCCAAAAAGTTTGCCCACCTCTGCCTTTCAGTATCACTCTTCCCCTTCTCCAGTGTAGGGGCAAGCTCTGTGTGTGGGAGGAAGCACAGAGACTGCTCAGTGCTCCAGCTATTTTGAGCTGCCAGAGTAGCCCATTGGTGGGTGTGGAAATCTATTATAAATTGGAATAGCCCCTGAGGCTGCTTAAAGTTACACCAGGGCCAGCGTAGGCACTCTGCAACTCTCAAATTCTGGGCTTGGCTAAGGGGACTCCCAGGTGTACATTTTCTGACCAGCTCACAATTGGGGCCAAAAAGTTACTCTTAAACCCATTATTATGTTAACTAATTTATAGAGGAAGATCCTATTGTTGTTAAAGTGGATTTACCTCTATTCAATTTAGCCCATATACAATACCAGCATGAGGTGGGTCTGAGCAATTATTCTTTCACAGACAGAGTCAGAGCACTGAAAGGACATAAAAAGAAGAACAGGAGTACTTGTGGCACCTTAGAGACTAACAAATTTATTAGAGCATAAGCTTTCGTGGACTACAGCCCACTTCTTCGGATGCATCCGAAGAAGTGGGCTGTAGTCCACGAAAGCTTATGCTCTAATAAATTTGTTAATCTCTAAGGTGCCACAAGTACTCCTGTTCTTCTTTTTGCGGATACAGACTAACACGGCTGCTACTCTGAAACCTGAAAGGACATAGGTATAGCTTTCCTTTTTCTCTTGCCTTCTTTTTCTCACACATGCACTGTAAAGTGTTATCTCCAAAGCAGTTCACTGTTAAGTAGTTACAATTGCTTCCCCCCAGAACCAATTATACTGGTATTGTTCTATGGGCTGGCCATAAATGGTAGTTTAAAAACCATTAACACCTTTGTCCCACACACAGACCAAGCATTTCCTTTATCCAGTGAACTAATTCTTAATTGTTTACAGGGTTGGTGTAGCTGCCTTAGTCCCAGGATATTAGAAAGACAAGGTGAGTGAGATAATATCGTCTATTGGACCAACTTCTATTGGTGAAAGGAGGATGATTTCAAACTTGTAAGTGGGAAAGCTTGTCTTTCACCAACAGAAGTTGGTCCAATAAAAAGTTATCATCTCACCCATCTTGTCTTCCTAATTCTTAATTACCTTTCAGAGGAAAAATACACAGCAGCTACTCATGGCAATGACACCTTGACATCAATTTGAGCAAGGATAAAATTGCTGAGAGTTGACATACCCTTCCAGAATTACCTCTTAAACATCAGTAGATCATTTGAGTCATTAGCAGATATCTTGTCTCCCAAATGAGCAGTTAATAACATAATTTTAAAAAGTATAGCTTGTGACACATGCAAACCTAAAAACAAAACCAAGTGAAAAATAAAACTTGCTTTGAATATCAGGAGATGTCGTTTTGGCAGCCGAGCAGGGCAAGAGCTTCATAAGCCGCTCTTTAATGCTGCGTTTGGTACTGTTCTGAGCGTAGAGGAAACCTAGAAGATACATTATCAGGACTGTTAACATGGCCTTAAGTATAGCTTATGTGCATGCTGCAAAACTCATCATGCCAAAATTCTGATGGGTAAAAGGGACAGGCAGCAGTGAGAGAATTCCAGCTTGCAAAAGGCAATCAGAAATATTGAGGAGGACAACAAAATTGCTTGTCTTTGCATATTTTCTATCAGGGCATTTTCCTGTGTGTGCCCCTCTTTAAAAGTGCTTGTCTAGCATAATAAGGTGCAAAATGTAGACACTAACTCGTGTCTTTAAAAGAGAACAAGAACTGTGGGTATTTTTAAAGATTTAAGTTACAAAATATTTACAAGCACTTCACTTTATTGTAATTATTTTAATTGCCATGTGATTCAAATATGAAAATAAAACTGTTTTGTTGTCCCACATGAAGGTTCTCCAGCTCCATAAATGAGTTTGAATCAAATGTTTGGACCATATCATTCATTTAGCAACTGTGATCACCAGCTGGCACTTTTGCCTTTCCTGAAAATTACAATGCTACTCGATACCCAGCCATTCCTCCGTTCTCTGTCCTTTTACATATAAATAACTATAACTACCCATTATACATTGTTTATATATAAATGGCAAGAAATGAGGATATGGCTATTTAGTCAAAATAAGTGTTAAAAATGAGGAAGATTCTTACTGACACGAATGTTAGCCTGCATTAGTGGAAAAGGAGTGGCCATAGTAGATGCCTGTGACTTCAAACCCCTTGGGTACATGTTAAACAAAACGTACGACACACACAGATAATCTCCTAGACTGATGTTTAAGGCAAGAGACAGAGTTAATCACTGTAAAGCAGATAACTGATTTATCTTCCTGAGTAAGGTAGTGCTCAATCTGGGTATTATGCAATTCCCACACTTCTCATCTCTACCACATACAGCACTATACAGGGCAGCACTTTTCCTGAGAGTTCCTGCTCTGGTAGCAGGGGTGAAGAATGAGTGGGGAAGGAATGAGGTGTGGTGGAGCCCACGGATGGTTCTGGCAACAGCTTCTACACCCTAGTGACCTGGATAATTTTGGGGTGTTCCAGCTGGGGTTCTGTGTTTGTGCTGAATGTTTGAGTGGAAAGTGTTATGAAGAAAAGCCATGCAATTTCCTCTCATCTCCTGAATGACTAGAACCCAGACTGTCCATCCTACCACCGCCAGCAAGCGGAAACAGTCTGTGGAGCCTGCAGTGCTATCTGGGAAAATGAAAGTATTTTTAAAGGTTGATCTTTTAAAAAGATCTTAAATATTAAAAACAAAGAAAAAAGTTGGGAAAATGTTTTTAAAATGTTGAAAGAAGTAAGGAAAGAAGGACAGGCTTTGGCGGGGGGGTGGGGGTGGGGAGGAGGAAGGGAGGGAGAAGGCAGAAGATATAAGAGTCAGTCCTGAAGGGAAAGCAGATGGGGAGAAAATTTGAGGCAATATCAGCTTTTGAGAGTGGCTGGGAGGGCCCAGTTTCAGCACAGGACCAAGGAAGTCTGAATTAACTCTTGGGGAATCTATTTTGAAAAACTGTTTAACAACAATGAATGCATTATTATTTGTATTACTGTAGTGCCCAATGGCCCCACTCAGGATAGGGACCCCACTATGCTAGGCACTGCACAAACCCATCGTAACAGACAGTCCCTGCCTCAAGGAATAGCTCAAGCTTCAAAGACTACTTTGAATATAAAACTGACCCATGAAACTCAGGTTGTCTTTTGACTGGCAGAGTAGCTAGGCTGTCTAACAACTGCATTGTGAGCTAGATATAGATCTAGCTTGCTGAAGAGTCTTGTTTTATCTTTTTTATTTTGTTTTGTGTTACTAATTCTTGAAACAATGCATTCCAGTGAAACTTAATCCTAACTCATCAACTTTGTTACTATTTACTTCCTATATAGTTCTGCAAACGTGCATTGTATTTTACAAAACCAATAAAAGATGTATTCCTTCTCCTAAAGGGTTTGCAATCCAAGACGCTGGATTTGCTACCCTTGTGCCCATAGAATTCAGTGGAGTCCATGTGGGCTTAAATGTAGCTCATCTACTTGCATCATCGAGGCCAAAGGTAAGCTGAGAAAAACTGGAAGCGATGATAACACGAGAAGGGGTAAACAAGAGGTAGGATGGCATAATTTTGTTCTCAAGTTGAAGACTACTCCATATATCTTGAGCGTTACAAAGAACGTTTTTGTTTATAAAGATTTTACACTAAGAATGGGTATAAGGTAAAGGGGCTGGCCAATCTTCTTATAGCACAGTGAATCAGCAAGCAAGCTTATACTTTCTGGTGGCTGCAATGAGTTCATCCTGGGACCATACAGGCATCTGTGATGCTACAGCCACCCAGTACAACTGTCATAACTATAAAGGGAAGGGTAACAGCTGTCCCGTGTACAGTACTATAAAATCCCTCCTGGCCAGAGACTCCAAAATCCTTTTCCCTGTAAAGGGTTAAGAAGCTCAGGTAACCTGGCTGGCATCTGACCTAAAGGACCAATAAGGGGACAAGATACTTTCAAATCTTGGAGTGGGGGAAGGCTTTTGTTTGTGCTCTTTGTTTTGGGTAGTGTGTTCGCTCTCGGGACTGAGAGGGACCAGACATCAATCCAGGTTCTCCACATCTTTCTAAACAAGTCTCTCCTATTTCAAACTTGTAAGTAAATAGCCAGGCAAGGCGTGTTAGTTTTCCTTTGTTTTCTCAACTTGTAAATGTACCTTTTACTAGAGTGTTTATCTTTGTTTGCTGTACTTTGAACCTAAGACTAGAGGGGAGTCCTCTGAGCTCTTTAAGTTTGATTACCCTGTAAGGTTAATTTCCATACTGATTTTACAGAGATGATTTTTACCTTTTTCTTTAATTAAAAGCCTTCTTTTTAAGAACCTGATTGATTTTTCCTTGTTTTAAGATCCAAGGGGGTTGGATCTTGATTCACCAGGAGTTGGTGGGAGGATGGAGGGGAATGGTTAATTTCTCCTTGTTTTAGATCCAAGGGGTTTGGATCTGTATTCACCAGGGAATTGGTGAAGGTTTTTCAAGGCTTCCCAGGGAGGGAATGGTGGCAGCGGACCAGAGCTAAGCTGGTAGTTAAGCTTAGAAGTTTTCATGCAGGCCCCTACATTTGTACCCTAAAGTTCAAAGTGGGGATACAGCCTTGACAACAACCCTCACAACTTCCAAGGAGTCTCAGCTCATATGTTGTGAATGCTTAACCTGAAGGATTACTTCCCTGAAGCATTGAAATGACATATGGAACAGTTTTCATGAAGAAGCGCAAGTCCATACCCTCAGAGTGGGGGATGGGGACTGTACATACAGGAAAATTTAGGTGTCCAGCTCCATAACTAGAGGTCAGTGAGGATGAAGACTAAAAATGGGGATGAGGTGAGAAGTTATTTGTGACAGTAAAAGTTGTATGTGTGTGAGCACTTACTCCTGCATATAATGACTGTAGAGTATATTATACCATCATAATCACAGCATTTGCATTATTATAATTAAAGACTATGTCAGCACATTATAAATCTTTATTTTCAACCAAAATGTTCAGCCATGTTAAATTTAAATGATTATTAAAAAACTAACTGCATGTTTGCACTCAAATTCTGAAATTACATCAGTTTTATGTTGAAGTTCAATAAGTCATTATAATGGACAATATGGTAACCACTTTTAGTATTGTAAAGGAAAATGTAAAGTGTCTAAGTTAGTAAATTTTTAGAAGTGAATTTAGTGCTGATACAAGTTGACAGAGTGGCCATTATTTATCCACAGAATACAGTACAAATTCCTCTTACTGCCCAGCCAATGTGTCTCAAACATAATCCGTAGGAATCTAGAAGAGGACAGAGCAGGGTTGTTCACTGCCCTACCATGTGCCCCAACTCTGCTTTGAAAAGCACAGTAGAATCACTATGAGTCGGATTATAAAACTCATTCATTCACCTTACTTGATGAGTAGCTCCATTGATTTCAATGGATCTGGTCATAGAGTAAAGTACTATTCAAAACAAAAAAGAAAATGACAATCTGGCCATATGCATGCTCAGTTATTTTATCTCTGCTGAGACTATGGGTAGAAAAAACAGTTAAGGCCAAATGTTGTAGTATTTTGTTGTGAAATACTGTAGATATCTGCCCACTGCGAAATAGGCTGGGAAAACAGAAATGCTAGTAGATAACATTTGGTTATTACCAACATGAGACCAATTAAAACTGGTAATCTAAGGTGAAAGGCTCCATATCTCATTACAAGCTCTCATAGCCAATTCTCAAACTATTCTTTGTAGAATGCTGATAGTCCAGGAAGCACTATTAAGTAGATAAAGAAGCTGCTTCCGCCACAGTGCTGGAGCATAATAATAGTAATACTTAGCATATCTATAATGATTTATAGGCCTGATTTTCTCAACTCTTCTTGGTTTGGTTTATTTAAGGGCTTATCTTCAATGCAAAGTTAACTTGGGTCTTACTCAGGTGTTGCCACAACCTGGCTCCCATCTATACACAAACCCTCTGGCCTGATTGTGGTGCAGATTTATACCCAGGCTAGCTAGCCTTTCTTAGGGCTAGGCTAAAGCTCAAGTGCTGCTTACACTTGGGCTGGTGATTCACCCACTTTGCAATGAGGATGCAAGCTAAACCACTGGAGCGCTGATAAGTCCTCCACTGCCTCCCCACAATTCCTTCCATGTGTCCAGGACAGACAACTTCTTCCACAATTCACTGGGAAAGAATCAGCTTCCTGCAGCACTAGAGAACCATATGACTCCAGAAGTCCTAATGCCTGACAGCAGTAAGTACAATACCAGTGTGGACTCATTAACTCGAATGGCTTTGCAGTGTGGTTGGTCAGACCCAAGCAAGGCTAACCCAGGTGCTGATCACACAGCTTAACTTTACTATAAAGACATATCCCAAGAGTGGCTTTTGTTATATACTATAAATCATATTCTGTTATAATGGCATAACTCCAGATGTCAATGGAGTTATTCCAGATTTACACTGTGTAAGAGCAGAATTTGGCCCTGTGATTATAAGTAGGGCTGTCGACTAATCGCAGTTAACTCACGTGATTAACTTAAAAAAATTAATCACGATTAAAAAATTAATTGCAATTAATCACAGTGTTAAGCACACTGTTAAAAAACAGAATACCAATTGAAATTTATTAAATATTTTTGAAAGTTTTTCTACATTTTCAAAAATATTGATTTAAATTACAACCGTATACAAAGTAGACAGTGCTCACTTTATACTGTAATTTTTTATTATAAATATTTGCACTGTAAAAATGGCAAACAAAAGAAATAGTATTTTTTCAATTCACCTCATACAAATACTGTAGTGCAATCTTTTTATGGTGAAAGTGCAACCTACAAATGTAGATTTTTTTGTTACAATACGTTTTACATTGTTTTGTTTTGAATGCAGTTAAGAGCCTACAAGTCCACTCAATCTTATTTCTTGTTCAGCCAATCGCTAAGACAAACAAGTTAGTTTACATTTACAGGAAATAATGCTGCCTGCTTCTTATTTAGAATGTCACTTGAAAGTGAGAATAGGCTTTCGCATGGCACTTTTGTAGCTGGCATTGCAAGGTATTTACGTGCCAGATATGCTAAACATTCGTATGCCCCTTCATGCTTCGGCCACCATTCCAGAGGACATGTTTCCATGCTGATGATGCTCGTTAAAAAATAATGCATTAATTAAATTTGTGGCTGAACTCCTTGGGGGAGAATTGTACGTCTCTAACTCTGTTTTACCCGCATTCTGCCATATATTTCATGTTATAGCAGCCTCGGATGATGACCCAGCACATGTTTGATTTCTAAAGATAGCTACAGCACTCGACCCAAGGTTTAAGAATCTGAAGTGCCTTCCAAAATCTGAGAGGGACAAGGTGTACAGCATGCTTTCAGAAGTCTTAAAGGAACGAACACTCCAAGCAGAAACTAAAGAACCTGAACTACCAAAAAAGAAAATCAACCATCTGTTGTTGGCATCTGACTCAGATGATGAAAATGAACATACATCGGTCCACATTGCTTTGGATGGTTATTGAGCAGAACCCGCTATCAGCATGGACATAGGTCCTCTGGAATGGTGGATGAAGCATGACGGGACATATGAATCTTTAGTGCATCTGGCACATAAATATTTTGTGACGCCAGCTACAACAGTGTCATGTGAATGCCTGTTCCCACTTTCAGGTGATATTGTAAACAAGAAGCGGGAAGCATTATCTCCTGCAAATTTAAACAAACTTGTTTGTCTGAGCGATTGGCTGAACAAGTAGTAGGACTGAGTGAACTTGTAGGCTCTAAAGTTTTACATTGATTTATTTTTGAATACAGGTTTTTTGGACATAATTATACATTTGTAAGTTCAACTTTCAAGATAAAGAGATTGCACTACTGTACCTTTATTAGGTGAATTGAAAAATACTATTTCTTTTGTTTTTTTACAGTGCAAATATTTGTAATAAAAATAAATATAAAGTGAGCACTGTACACTTTGTATTCTGTGTTGTAAGTGAAATCAATATATTTAAAAATATAGAAAATATCCAAAACAGTTTAAATAAGTGGTATCCTATTATTAACAGTGCGATCAATCGTGATTATTTTAATTGTGCCATTAATCATGATTTTTTTTTTAATTGCTTGAGAGCCCTATTTATAATCCAACCCAAAAACAACTCACCAGATGACATCAAGGTGGTAATGGAAGAAACAAAACCAAAAAACCCCAGGAGGTTCTCCCTTTAGTGGTGGTGGTAAATTAATTACAGTACCTTGAAAATATATTCACATGGTTAGCCAATATCATATAAGGTAGAACCCCATTTATCTGACCCGCCATGTTAACCACAACCAGCGGAACACTGGTCTAGAAGAGGGCAAACTCTCCTGTGGCCCACTAGATGGTGATGCAACATTGCACTTTTCCATTCTCCGGTTTATCTGGATTTTTATTATCCTATCTGGTCCCAGTTAGATCGGATAAACGGAGTTCTGCTATACTTCTAAAAGTTATACTATACTTATGCTAACCACATGCCATACTCCCAAGTATGCATTGCAAATCATGCCAAGCATATAGTGGAAATATATTTGTAGTAAACTGTGCATGATCTCTGTTCCTTGTACATGTAGAAACTGGCAAAAACAAGATGTATGTTTTTTAAGATTTGTAAATATGAGCAGTGCCAGTTATGTGTTTTAGGGATAACAGGTATAAGATGCCTTTGTGATGTGCAAAATAATTGGAAATCAGATAAGAACAGGAGTGTAAGGTCTTTAATTAATGAAGTAGAATTTTCTATCCGTTGTAAACAGCTGAGGTATAAAAAAACGGATTGTAGTTGTAATAAATTTGGAATAATGAAGACTGGGTAAATTATTAATTCCTTTTGTATTGTGCTGATTTATATCATCTGATTGAACCAAGCTATCTGACAACTTATCAATAAAGAACTGAACCCATTGGTATCAACGTTTTCTACATTCTTTTTCCTTAAATTTCCTCACCTTTCCTCTCTTTTTGTAGGCTTCATTTACCATCTTAACATTGGCAAAGGCTGTAGGTGACCAGCTCCCAATTACACTCCTGTTCCATTTTTCACTTGGCAGTAGCTGCTGTCACCAGCTGGTGAGGGACATGTTCTCAACTTTCTGTGACCAAATGCATAGCTAAGTTGCCCTCTATTTCTGTCCACATCACAGGTTTCAAATCACCTAACCAGCAAACAAGTTGCCATTGCCAACGCGTTGCCAGCCTAGCTTAAAATATTAATTACAGGTTACGTACATAAAGGAAAACAAATACAACAGCAAATAATGAAAAAACAGTCACACAAAATAAGATTAAAGACAATTGTGGAAAGGCCGAAAGAAAACACATTGTTTCAAAGCATCAAGAATACATTTCATCTTAAAAACCTTGAAATCAACCTTGAAACCTGAAAATAAATCAGATTCATACATCTGCGCTACTCCATTTTAGACCCTCCAGAAGAGAATAGTGTTACAAGCATGTGGTCATTTTTCTCTTGTGACACACACTCTCTCATACACCAAGGATGCTATTACATATAAATGTCAGATAGCAACAGCAGAAGATGAGACATGAATTATGGGTGAAGTGAGTATTGATGGCGATAAATGTTTTTTCACAGGAAAATATTATCTAAATGATAATTATGGTCCCTTTCTGCCTTTATTTCTCAGTTTCAGTCTGGAAAAGCTGTGTACAGAGTAATCTTTCTGACTGGTTTTCCTGGGCAGAGAAATGAAGCAGAGTACTGTTTCATAATTTACAGCCCTGTTTAGTTCACAAGTCACGCTTTTGAACTATAGTTACTGTTTTTCTTCCTGGCATGTAAGTCTACAGATGGCAAGTGAATAAAATAGCAAATAATATTTTCCCTTAGACATTATGTCTCCTCCGGATCAATAAATATCACAAAGTTATGATGGGTAGGGAGACAATGAGGCTCAGGGTACATCCCCTTTTGTACCAATGATTGGGTCATTTATCTTTGTAAGAAGGAGGAAAAGCCCCATGCTCTAATACTCCCAAATGTGATTTTTTTGGAGAATCGTTAGTACAAGTCCCATAAAACCAAGCAGTTAATGGACCATGCCTAGTTGCATAGGTCACATTTCCAAATTAATATTTTACAACCACGTGACAGTCTTGTACAATAATTAGATGAGTGGTGTCTCATGTAGGCACCTTCTGGTGGGCTCAATTTCAGCTGTACAACTCATTTTCTCCCAAAGTCAAAAGAGCTGGCAGCCCCAATATGGTGGTCAGGAGTCAGCTCAGATGGAGAGGAGATGGGGACAAAAGAAAGTTTAGTTTCATTTTCACAGTTCATGACTTGTGCAGGCAGCCAAGGCATAATCCTCACAGGGACTACTTATGTAACCAAACTGGACAAGCAATGTAATAGTTTACAATGTAATTATCATGCCTGCCCAGACAAGTCTCTATGGTAGAGCCAAAAACAGAGCTCCTAGTGCTGGCTGGCTGTTCTTTACAACTATGGCCAGCCTAAACATTTTTTTGCGAGGCCTGCAAGTTACCACCAGTTATATATCTCCTGTATTTAAAAAAAAAATTCCTGTCCTGTCCTCTCCTCTCCTGCCAAAAAACTAACCTAACTCCTGTTCACAATGGTCGCACACCAGTATGTCCCCATCAGCTTCATAGAATGCAGAGTTGTGTAAACCCCAGCAAATCTGTCATCTGAAGGAGCCACTAAGAAGCTGAATTGATTAAACTAATGGCAAGATGGGCAAACATATGCATTTTAGGGACCATTGCAGAGATTGGTCATACTACAGTGCTGTTGCTCTCCCATGCATGAAACCCATCTGTGTGCACCCACTTCAAATCAGCCCTCTATAAGAGTCACATTCATGTGAAGTCTAAGACTCTGG
The DNA here is from genome assembly GCF_011386835.1 of Chrysemys picta bellii. NCBI lineage: Eukaryota > Metazoa > Chordata > Testudines > Emydidae > Chrysemys > Chrysemys picta. Next base: position 110,715,924 of record NC_088795.1, on the reverse strand, counting down.
GCATTGAAAGGCAAACCTACAGGCAGCACAGCTGTACAATGCTGCTACTGACCTAGATGAGGGACAGGCATCCGCTTTTCTGTTCACCTCCACTGAACTACAGGTGAGAATGAGATGGAGTTGTGGGGAGGGCTTGGAAACAAAGATAATGTGTGGGCTGAGAGAAAGGCCTGAGAATTACTAAATGTGCCAAACAGAGGAAGTGGGAGATATGAGGGTGGGAACTAGGGAGGCAAGAGGAAAAAGGAGATGGTGGAAGGAGAGAGGATGAAGGAAGGCAGGATAAAGATGAAGAGATGGAAAAAAGACAAAGCATAAGAAGTTACTCACCTTATGCAGTAATGATGGTTCTTCAAGATGTGTCCCCCTATGGGTGCTCCACTGTAGGTGTGTCTGCATCCCTGCGCTGCTGATTGGAGAATTTTGGTACCAGTGTCTGTTCGGTCCCTCACTGGTGGCTGGGGCTTCGGAGTCGAGTCTGTTATGGATAATGGTACCGTGGTGCCAAATTTGGCATCTGAGTTCCCCAGGTTCGCACAGTGTTCTGCAAAGGTATGTGCCGATGTCCAGGTAGCTACTCTGTAGATTTCTGATATAGGGATACCCGACGGATAAGGAAACTGGTCTCGTAGAATGTGTGCGGACTGTAGATGGAGATGTTAAGTTGGAATCTGGTAACAGAGTTTGTTACAGTTCAAGAGTCATTTAGAGAGTCTTTGAAATCGCTTTGCCTTTGGGCCCGTCTGAAATGGAGAGGAAGAGTCTCAGAGATTTTCTAAAAAAAATCTTGTCCCGTCCAAATAAAAGACCAATGCTCTCCTTACATCTAGCATATGGAGGATGGCTTCCCTATTATCCTGGTTAGGCTTAGGATAAAAGGTTGGAAGGTGAATGTGTTGGTTCATGTGAAATCCTTGGGGGGTGAACTTTGGATGTGGTCTAAGCGTGACTTTGTCTGGGAAGAATTCTGTGAATGGGGGATGTGCCATCAGGGCTACTATCTCCCCTATCCTTCTTGCTGAGGTAATGGCAATCAGGAATGCCATCTTCACGGAAAGGTGAGTTAAAGAACAAGGGGCCATGGGTTCAAAGGGTGGTCTAGTCAGTCCTTTTAATACTAGATTGAAGTCCCATTGTGGAGTAGGAAGCTTGGATTGGGGAAAGAGGTCCAACTATGCCTTTGAGAAACCTCTTTGTAATCAAGTGGGGAAAAACTGAGCACCCTTCTAGAGTCCCAATTTCTTGATATCCAACATATAGTCTAGGACTATGGGTAGAGTGGCCATATCCAGTGTGACCCTTTTGGACTGGCATCAGATCCAGAACCTAGTCCACTTCTGTAGATAAGTATGACAGGTAGTCATTTTTCTACTGTGTAATAACACTTCCTGTACCTCTTCAGAACATGATGTCTCTATGAGCTGAAACCATGAAGGCTTTGAGGTTGTATTATCTGCAGGTTGGGATGGAGAGTGCATCTCTTGTTCTGCAAGAGGAGGTAAGGAATGATCGGAAGAGTCACTGGTGGACACAGCGCCATCTGTGACAGGTAAGGGTACCATGTCTGTTTGGACCAGGTGAGAGAGATCAGTAGGAAGTTTGCTTTTCTCTTTTTTATTTTCAACAAGAGTTTCAGCAATAGAGGGAAAGGCATAAAGGAGGCCCTTGTCCCATGAGAAGAGGAGAGCGTCCCTCATGGAATGCTGGCCAATGACCACTCTGGAGCAGGACCATGGGCATTTCTTGTTCCAGTAAGAAGCGAACAAGTCTATTATTGGTGGCCCCCATCACTGGAATATGTTGTGGAGTATTACTGAGTCTATCCCCCACTCATGGTCATGTAGGAATTTGTGTCTGAGACTGTTCACTATCATGTTATGTACTCCTGGTAAGTAAGCCGCTGATATTGTAACATTGTGGGAAATGTACCAACTCCATAGCTTTAGTGCTTCCATACAAAAGGAGGGTGATCTGGCACCTCCTTGATGGTTTATGTTATAAACATAGGCTATATTGTCTGTCATGACCTTTGTGTGTGTACCTCTGATCATTGGCAGAAGTGAGCACAGGTATTCCTGACTGCTCTGAGTTTGAGTAAATTGATGTGAAGGCACATCTTGGATGGAGACCATTTGCCCTATACTGTTAGATTATTGATATGTGCAACCTATCCTAGGAGGGGAGCTTTGGTGGTGAGAAGTAGTGATGGGGGAAGTTTGAGCAAACTGGATTCCCATGCAAGAGTTTGCTGGATCTTTCCACGAATTCAGGGATTGTTTGATTTTAGTGGGCATCAATAGCAGTTTGTCTAGGTTGTTCTTGTTCAGTCTGCAAACCAAACTGAACCATGATTGCAGGCATCTCATGCGGAGTCTGGCATAAGGTATCACCAATGTGCCTGTGGCCATGCAGCTGAAGGCAATGTCTGGCTGATATTTGGGTGCTGGACTGCACTCTAAGCATGGAGAAACAGAGGAATCTGTGACGTAGGAGTGCTCTCACTCGGACAGAGTTGAGGTCTGCTCCTATGAATTCTAGTCTTTGTACCAGTATTAATGTCTATTTTTGTGCATTGATTTGCAGACCTAGGTTCTTCTCAGCTAACAGTTTTGTACCTTGAAAAAGAAGGTCCTCCCTAGTTGTTTGCACTTCTTTGGGGAACGCAGATAAGTGCAGCCAAGAGGCTCGTCTTATCACAATAGCAGTGTCAGCTGCGTCAAGTGCAGACTACAGTGATGTCTTTGCCACCAATTAGTCTTCATTAACAATGGCTTTAAATTGCTCTTTGTGCAAATCTGGGAGCTGCTCAATAAAGGAATTGAGTTTTGAGTAGTTTAAGAAATTGTATTTTGCTGTTAAGGCTTGATAGTTTGCAATATGGAACTGAAGAGTGACTGATGAAAATGTTTTTCTCCCAAAAAGATCTAGATGCTTCCAGTCCTGGTTGTAGTGAGTGGATTTGAAATGTGCTGGCGGCCTCCACGTCCATGATGGTCAAATTGTGAGGTGGGTGGGAGAAGAGAAATTCCATGTCTTTTGCTGGCATGAAATACTTTTTGTTGGCCCGCTTGCATGTTGGCAGGTCTGACGCAGGGTTCTGCCATATGAGTTTAGCAGGGTCCAAGAGGGTCTTGTTAATAGGGAGGGCTACTTTGGACAAGGTAGAAGAATGTAAAATGTGCACTAGTTTGTAGTGTGACTGCTCACCTCCTGTAGTGGTATCTGCAGTGCCTCTGCCACTCACTGGGCCAGCTCCTGAAACAGCTTAAAGTCATCTGCCAAAGATGGTGGAGGAGGCATCACCATCTCATCTGGTGATGACATAAGAAATTAGTCTGCGGGGGGGGGGGGTAGCTTCCTCTTCGACTTCAGCCTCTTGTTCCTCTCAATTGTTCAGGGGGGTTGCATGCCCTTGATGCAGCAGCCAAAGGAGGATGTCTCCTTGGCTCTTTATAAGCCACGCTAGAGTCACGGGAGGCACAGTGTGTGTGTGCTTGCCAATGGTCTCAGTAGGGCCACTGAGAGGGTGGGAAGGGGCCTAGTGCTTGGTACCATGTGATGGTACAGTTGAGGTCCATACTGGAATTGGGTGAGAGAAGAGGCAAGAGACCACTTCTTCTTACTCACTATCTGATTCAGTGGATGAAAAGGAGGTATACAGTATGATGTTGCCAGCAAGTCTGGAGTTCTGGGTGGACTCAATACCGGGGCCCCGGTAGATCCGGTGCGTCAGACACCAAAGTTTTTCATGTACTGGAAGGTGTCGGTACTGATGGTGGCTGTCAGTGCAGAGAGGTCTACATCAAAGGAGTCAGTGATTTGGACCTGATAGTGCAGTCCCCTGGTACCTGGCAAGCCAAAGACAGAACTGACATCAATGTCTGTACCGAAGGAACTTTCCCCAGGATGGATTCTCTGGATTGCTTCAAATCCAGTCACTATTGATGATTCCTTGCCCGTGCCCACTGGGTACTTTGGCAGGCCAACATGCTCTGGTGGGGCGGTACCACGCAAGCCTGGGTACTGGACTTAGATGGCTTCAGTGCTGTTGGTACCAATGAGACCGAGTGAGCCAGAGATCATTTTCAGTTCAGTCAGGGCTTGCTGGGGGACTCACGGCCCTTTTCTTGGAGGCCTTACGTGAGTGGCTCGTGGACATCTTCTTGGGCTCACCTCCCTTAGAAGTAGAGGGTTGTGGCAAGGCTTCCCGCCATCCGGGGTCTTGGCGTGGCTCAGAGGATGATTCAAAAGCTGCCTCCTTTAGGAGAAGTTCTCTGTCCTTTCTGGATCTGGGCTTCAGTTGTTGGCACAAACCACACTTCTGCAGAATGTGGTTCTCTCCCAGGCAGCAGACACACCGAGAATATCCGTCAGTCACTGAGACAGATTCTTTGCTTCTGAGACAGTCCTTGGAACCCGGTGAACTGGGCATACACCATCCATGGGGGGTCCACAGATGGGGTGTGTTTGTGTGTGTATGCCAAAGGAAAACAAAGTCTAAAGTCAAAAATAAAGGGAGATTCTTTTGGTGATAAAGGAGTAAAGAAAAGAAAGGGAAGCTCCAAAAAGGTAGCTAAAATTAACAATTCTGAAGAAGTTAACGATCTGCGCTAATGGGCAGCTAAAGCTCCAACTCTAGCCAGGGGCAGTTGAGAAGGAACTGAGGAGGGTTCGACTGCGCACCGTTGGTTAGCCTCGTGGCAGAGCACGGGAGAGGGGGAGGGCAATGCATGCGCAGACCAAACAGACACTGCTACCAAAATTCTCTGATCAGCAGGGCAGGGACATAGAGAAACCTACACTGGAGCACCCATATGGATACTACTCAAAGAAGAAGAGGGAGAAATGGCCATCCTTTTTGCCTTCCCTTCCCCTGTGCCAAACTCCCTAACCCCCCTCTAACTATACCACATAGTCCCCTCCTAGCATGGACAAACATCCAGTTTTTAAACAGGAAAATCTGGTCATTCTATAAACAAACTATTAATGTTTTTGAACATAAACGCCATCTCAAACAGTTGAGAAATATACCAATGCCCTGATAATATGGGATTCATTTTATCACACACACACAGAGCCAGTGCATAAAATTAGCTGGCTTATTATAGCAATGGCTACATTTAATCAAGTTCACCAGCTTAGCTTTGGAAGTCTAGTTTGAATTAAATGTAAAGTGGGTGAGCAGGTGGCGAGGTTCACATTGGACCACACTGCATCCAATTAATCTTTTGGATGCTGTAGTAGCATCCAGTTTCATCACCTTCTGCTCCTGGTAGGTATTGGATGAATATAAAACAAGCTATTTAACCAATTGTAACAGATACAAATCATGACAGACCTATAAAAAACATCAAGAAGAAAAAGAAGGTTCCATATTAGAGATGAAACTGCAATATGAGACAAAAGTAATCTTGGGAGAGCAAGGGGGTAGGCATGTAATTTTAAAAACTGTAAAAGTAACTTATGCCCCTATAATAGTTTCAGGGCAGGTTCTTTTTCTGAAGCTTCTCCTAAGCAAAGTAATCTCCATTTTTCATTTTCAGGCTGGGATGCTCAGAGGCATTCTGGGGAAAAAACCTCAAATACTGAACTAGAGAACTTAATAGCCAGCAACCCTCTGAATATAATACTCTTTCTCAATAGCCTGAGACAACTACATAGCCTACTTTTCAATTTCTGCTCTGACTGGGACATAATTGTACTGTATCTCTGAAAAGAAAATATTTACAAGTAGACTTCTTTTGAATGACAAACTAGTGAATACAAATGTCTGGTAGAAGCAGGACTCCTTGATACCAACAATAACGGATAGTTTTATTTCATATTCAAGAATGCCTAACTTCCCAGAAGAGGACTGTGATAGCTTTATTCCAGCACTTCAACAATTTACAGAAAAAATGCATAATACAGGTATAGATAAATATAGAGGGATAAGAGGGGCCATTTTCCAAATCACACTCTGACTCATTAAAGATAACCAGAATATTGTAGTTCAATATACAGTATAACAGCTTTAATAGCATTTTCATTGCTAGCCTCTAGCTAGAGAGTTCCGAGGCAACCAGTGGAGGTTATATTGTTAAGCATCAGTCCTCGTTTTTCAGAATGGGTAAGGATTACTTATGAGCTCTTGGTTTTTAAACTTGCCATGGACTTTGTCCACCTTACTTCACAGAAGTTCTTTCTATTTTATTCTCCACTCCTGATACTCACCTCCATCCCTCCACACAATCTCATCACCAATGGTGTGATACCTTTCTCCTATATAATGATGCTATCTGTAACAGCCTTTCTATGTTTTTCCTTATCATCAGCTTTCCATCTCATTTCTAAGATTATCTCAAAATAGCTGTTCTTCCTTGCTTTTGATTGTGCTCCCCCGTGTTATTATTATTTAACTCCTGAAAGCATTTGGGGGATATTATATCACATCATCCTAGTACTTGAATTGAGGTAACCTTTTTTTTTTTTTTTGGTATATTCACATAATGTGTAATTGTTTCTTTTTTTAAAAGCCCTAAAGAATTCAGCTTCAATGTGAATTTTGCTAAAACAGTGAGAACTGCAAGTGGCCTAAATGATGAAGCTAAAATTTAAAGCATTGTTAAAACTGACCATAAAAATGCAAACTACTCCTATTGGCAAAAAAATTCCCAAATGGAAGGATATAATATAATCAAAAAATTGGGAGCAGAGAAGAATTTACTGCTGAGAAAACTATTTCTTATACAGAGTATAGTAAAGACTTGAAATAGCTAATCTAGATGGAATAATAAAAGAAAAACAACAAACAGGCATAAAGAATTATGTTTTTCAGATAATTTGAAACATTTCTTCTGGTGGATGGTAGAGAAGTAGAGGCAACAAAAAGGTGGAAACAAGAAAAATAAAACAGGCACAGTTTCACCTTGACTTGGTTTCTGATGTTGTTTAATCTTTCATGCAAAAATGCTTGGTCTGCTTTAATGATCTGATTCAGTAAAAATAACCACTCCTTATTTTATTTAATTAGATAGTGAAGGCCTGATTTTTCAGAGACTTACACTGTCAGCTATACCTGTGCAAAGTGGATGCGGCACCATATCAGTGCAGTATTGGGCTCTTCAGGTATAGTCCAATTTAAAAAATACTTTTTGCAGCTTCTGAATTGTATGGGATCCTCAGCCATAGACAAGGGCCAGATTCTACCACCATTTACACTGGCACAAAATGGATTAAGACTATTGAATCCATGAAGTAACTCTGGATTTACACCACTGTAAGTGATGATGGAATCCGGCCCTAAGTCTGATTGTTGAATTAGGAATTCTGGGCCCAATTCTGCAGTGATGAACAGTGCTTTAAGTTAAACAGCAGGAGTAAGTTGGTCTGAAAACAGAGGTATAAATGACAAAGTAGTATAAATTGCATAAATTTCGCATTCAATGTGCAAAACATGAGTAATTGCATGCTGAAGGAGTTTAGCAGAAGAAGCAATTAGGCAGGAGAGTGAAAGATAGGGTATGGAAAAAGCACAAATTCATAATGATTTGTCAATATGATGATCGATTATAAGGATACTGGGGATGTCATGGTTTTAGGAAAATTAGGTGTCACCATAGAAGAACTTCACTGAGTGAGGGTCTAGAAATCCCTCAATATCTTATCATAGGTTAACCCCTTTCCAAGTTGATGTAAACAATGCATGATGGTCATTTATGTCCACTGGGAAAATTTCAATATGAAAAAATGAAGTCTTAACAAAAGAAGGGAAACTCCCAACTCTGCCAACAAATTTTAAATAGTGTCAAAAATGTGTAAGCCAGAACTCAAGGCCAGTCTCCTACCTCCTGTCTTCCCCTCCATAAAGGAGCCAGTCACCACAATTAACATCAACCTGAGGAGGAAAGTAAAAGGAACACAGCAGCAGGAGCAGTCTGATCAGTTGGTTACTCCCACCCCAAAGAGTGTCCAAGCTGCCAGGAAGGAGAGATCCCTCATTCCCAGCCAGCCACTGCAGCAGAGTTGGGGAGCAGCCAGGGAAACCTAACATGGCCACTGTTGCCACCCCAGAAAGTCCCAGAGCCGCCAGCGGAAAGAAGAAGCAGGAAGAGGTCTTGGTCCCAACCAGAGTCAGCCATCAATTCCCGCTCAGGCACCTGATTCCTCAGATGGGGAGGGAAAGAGTGCAGGTGTAGAGTAGGAACTTTGATCTGCTAGCCTCTTGCTCCGCTTTAAAGCAGGGACAGCAATGGGAGCCCAGCCTGTGCTGCACAATGCCTGAGACCTCATGGGCTTAGCTTGGGCAGGTGAAAAGGATCAAGTTGGAGCTTTGATGAGTGTCTTGCAAGGATCTTGCCCTTGGAGTGTTCATCAGCCCAGATGTTTGAAGTTTCTGAGTGGTTAATTGCTCCCTGGTGATGAGGGGTGAAGCTCAGATGAGTGAAGCAGGGAAGATTTGGTATAAAAAATCACTTGCTAGGCAAACTCAAGAGTTGTGAAGAGAGGCAGCTAACAGGACAGTTTTAGAGGGAGTTGAAAGAGGGAGTGAGAGAGGCTCAGTACAACCTGTGATATCAAGATGGCAAGTGATGGAACAGTACTGGTGACCTGGTGGATATGCCATATTCTCTTTCCTGCTTGAAGTCAGAGGGGACTTCCTGTGCATGAGGTACAAGTTGGTGTTTGTGCTGGAGGAACAGATTCTTGCTTTAGAGGGGCAAGCTGAGGCACTACTAAGAATCAGAGAAACCGAAGAGTTCCTAGGAAACAAGAGTATCCCAAGTTCAAGGAAGAATGGAGCTGACCACAAAGGAATATGTGAGAGAGGAAGCCAGAGAGGAGACCTAGCAGTCTGTCAACACCAGAGGCAAGAGTTCACAGTAGCTTCTACATAGTTGGAGACAGATGAGGCTGGAGCAGACTGTGGCCACCAAAGAGAAGAGAAATAGGAGGAATTTCACACAGCTAGAATCAGAGGGGTAGCAGTGTTAGTCTGAATCTGTAAAAAGCAACAGAGGGCCCTGTGGCACCTTTAAGACTAACAGAAGTATTGGGAGCATACGCTTTCGTGGGTAAGAACCTCACTTCTTGCATCTGAAGAAGTGAGGTTCTTACCCACGAAAGCTTATGCTCACAATACTTCTGTTAGTCTTAAAAGTGCCACAGGACCCTCTGTTGCTCTTTACACAGCTAGAAGTTTCAAATCAATACCACATCCTCAGTATGGAAACTATAGATAATACCTCTCAAGATCGATGGGTCCAAGGGAATGGAGGACATCCATGCAGATGAAAGCTCAGCCCAAACTTTAAGAAAAATTTTGCTTACCCTCAAAGGAGTTCTTTAACCATCCAAGGTCAACAAATGATCCTTGTTGGAGATCCAATACTCAGAAGAAGCAAAAGACAATTCTGCTAGGGCCAGGAAGACAACAGGATGGCGTACTGCCTTTCCAGAGCCAAGATGAGGCATCGATCTAAGACTGAATAGGCTTTTGATGTTGTTGGGCAAGGATCCATTGGTGATAATTCATATTGGCACAAATGACACTGCATCATGGGATATATCACATGTAGTAGGTGACTTCAGGAAACACTGAAGTGTCTTTAAGAGAAGAACGTCCAGGCCATCTTCACTGAGATCCTTCTTGTCTTTCAAGCAGAAGGAAGACAGAAGGTAGAAGATGCAGAAAGTGAATCACTGGCTAGGTTAGTGGCAAGGGGTAAAGAGCTTTGGTATCTATGAGAAGAGGGGGCTATATAATTTGGATGGCCTCCAACTCAGTAGAAGGGGGACCAATATCTTTGGGGAAAGGCTGGTTAGAGTAGCCATGAGGGTGTTAAACTAATAGTAAAAGCAGAGCGTAAAAAGAGGGAAGATGTGAGCATTCAGCACAAAAGTCGAGATGTTGAGAATAAAATTAAATCAAGGAATCAAAGGACATGAAAAAAAGAAATGTAATTGCCTATACACCAATAATAGATTCCCAGGTAACAAATGAGGAATTGATCATTTATGAGCATAAATTCAATCTAGCAGGTATTGCTGAAACCTGGTGGGATGATTCATACTACCGGAATGTTAAAATCAGTGGTTATGACCAATGTAGGAAGGATTTAGTGGGAAAAATGGGAGGGAGAGTGTCACTCTATGTCAAACATAGTATTACTTGTTTCCAAGTCACTGATGACAAAGAAGAAAATGATCTTGAATGCTTATGGATCCATGTCCTAACACACAAAGCAAAAGATAAGCACTAGTTGGTATCTGCTATAGAACACCAAATCATACTAGCGAACAGAATGACCACTTCCTTATGCACCTTATTCCTTATGCAATGTGTAGGGGGGGAAACTATGTGATGGGGGACTTCAATTTGAGTAACATGCTGTAGGTCTCATGCTGCCAGTACTACAGCATCCTTGGAATTTCTAAACATTGTAGATGACAATTTCCTAATTCAAACAAATGTTGAATCTAACATGAGGATATTCTATATTAGACCACTAGATCTAATGGATAAAGACAAACTGATCACAGAACTAAAAATTAATATTAATAAAAGAGTATCCATCAGGTGATAGCTCAGTGTCAGTGCTTACTTAGAGCCTGATCTTGCACTCAGTGAAGTCAATAGCAAAACTCGTACTAACTTGAGGGTGCAGGGTTAGAATAATAAAACCATGGAGTTAGAAGGGAATGCAAGGGTCATGTAGTCTGCCATGATGTAAGATTTGTGGTGTCTAAACCATCCAAGACAGATGGCTATCCAGCCTCTAATGGTCTTACTCTTCACCTCCCTGCCAGGGCTGCCAACAAGTTTGTTTTTTTCTGTGAATCTTGGTGATGATTTGTGTAATACTGACACTTGTCCATATGGAATTGTATCAACACTAAGAACTAATTTTACACAGGTGATCAAAATGGTTTAGATGAAATACATTAAAAAATTATGAAAGTTTTTCCTGTTGTTCAACTAACTCAAAAAACAAGTACAATATGGGGGGTTGCTTAATTTTCCAGTACATCATTAAAGACAGGTATAAATATACAGCACATGAAAAGATGGGAGTTGCCTTACCAAGTAGGGGGTCAGTGTAATGAGGCCAATTCAATCAGGGTGGATGTGGCCCATTCCCAACGGTTGACAAAAAGGGGTGGATATTAACAGAGAGAAAATTACTTTTTGTAATGCTAACGAGGCCAACCCAAATAAATTTGTTAGTCTCTAAGATGCCACAAGGACTCCTCATTGTTTTTGCTGATACAGACTAACACGGCTACCCCTCTGAAACATGTCACCCTGTTTATAGTTTATAAAGTGTGACAAAGTTCCTCCTCTATCTTGGTGGGTCCTGCACTTATTGGCGGATTTTCATGCCTCAGAGATTCACCATGTGGGTTGGGGAACAGCCCAGAGACCTTCCCCTCTGGGAGAACCCACAGTCCAGGTCAACTGGGAGGTTTGGGGGGAACCCGGGCCCGCCCTCTACACCGGGTTCCAGCCCAGGGCCCTGTGGACTGCAGCTGTCTATAGTGCTTCCTGTAACAGCCGCATGACAGCTACAACTCCCTGGGCTACTTCCCCATGGCCTCCTCCAAACACCTTCCTTATTCTCACCACAGGACCTTCCTCCTGGTGTCTGATAACGCTTGTGATCCTCAGTCCTCCAGCAGCACACCCTTTCCCTCTCAGCTCCTTCCGCCTCTTGCTCCCAGCTCCTCACACTCCCCCCACAAACTGAAGTGAGCTCCCTTTTAAAACCCAGGTGCCCTGATTAGCCTGCCTTAATTGATTCTAGAAGCTTCTTCATAATTGGCTCCAGGTGTCCTAATTAGCCTGCCTGCCTTAACTGGTTCTAGCAGATTCCTGATTACTCTAGTGCAGCCCCTGCTCTGATCACTCAGGGAACAGAAAACTACTCATCCGGTGACCAGTATATTTGCCCTCTACCAGACTCCTGTACCCCACTGGTCTGGGTCTGTCACAAAAGTGATAGATTAGTTCTGAACCAGACTTAAAAATGGCATCCTTCTCCTTAGGCAAAGAAAAATGGAACACTCATATACTGCATTCCTCATAAGCAAATCCTAATGTTTCAGGGTCACCCCGCCCCCGTGAAAAGACAGTTACCTTTTCCGTAACTGGTGTTCTTCGAGATGTGTTGCTCATGTCTATTCCACAGTAGGTGTGCGTGCTCGCCATGTGCACCAGTGCCGGAAGTTTTTCCCCTAGCAGTACCCGTAGGGGGGAGCACTCCCCACGACTCCTGGAGTGGCGCCTGCCTGGCATGGTATAAGGGGAGCTGTGTACTCCCCGCAACCTCAGTTCCTTCTTGCCAGACAACGCCGGCAGCGGGGAAGGAGGGCGGGATGTGGAATAGATATGAGCAACACATCTCGAAGAACACCAGTTATGAAAAAGGTAACTGTCTTTTCTTCTTCGAGTGATTGCTCATGTGTATTTCACAGTAGGTGATTCCAAGCTGCATCTGCTGGAGGTGGGTAGGAGTTCACAAGTTCTCAGGAGGGAGTACCACCCTGCCGAACCTGGCATCATCCCTGGTTTCGGAGACTATCGCATAGTGCGAGGTGAACGTGTGAACCGAAGACCAAGTGGCGGCCCTACAAATGTCCTGAATAGGGACATGGGCCACAAAGGCAGCCGACGAGGCCTGCGCCCGCGTCAAGTGTGCCCTAACAATAGGCGGCAAGGAAACACCCACCAGCTCGTAACAGGAGCGGATGCACAAAAGTGATCCAGTTGGACAGCTGCTGAGTGGGAGCGTGTGGCGGCAGCGTTCCTCATTAGTCGCGTGAGGTTTGGGGCAAAGGACTGATAGAAAAATGTCCTGACCCACGTGGTAGGCGGAGACCACCTTCAGGAGGAAGGCGGGGTGTGGGCGGAGCTGGACCTTGTCCTTATGAAACACAGTATACGGTGGCTCAGAGCCCTGAGCTCCGAGACCTGCCTGGCCAATGTGACAGCAACCAGGAAGGCCACCTTCCATGAGAGGTGAGACCAGGAACACGTGGCCAGAACCAGATTCAGGTCCCACTGCGGGACCAGGGGCTTAGAATATGGATAAAGCCGGTCCAAACCCTTTTAGGAACCCAAAGCATTTAAGGAACCGGCCGGTCATAGCATGGGAGAACACAGTGTGTCCTTGCACCAGGGGATGGAAAACCAGTATGGCTGCCAGATGCACCCTGACTGATGAGGGCGCCAGGCCCTGAGCCCTCAGACGGAGGAGGTAATGGAGTATAAGCTGGATCAGGGCGGCCGTTGGGGATACACTTTGGTCCGTCGCCCAGCTAGCAAAACGAGACCACTTCACCACGTAGGAGCGGCAAATGGAGGGACGCCTACTCTCAAGGAGGACATGCTGAACCGGAGCTGAGCATGTCCTCTCCTCGCCACCTAGCAGCCACGCCGTGAGGTGAAGAGCTGCCAGGTTGGGGTGGAGGAGATGGCCCCGGTCCTGAGAGAGCAGGTCCGGGCGGAGCAGCAACGGCCATGGCGGAGCCACCGCACCAGTGCTGCCTGGGCCACGCCGGGGTAATGAGGACGACCCTGGCCTTGTCCGTCTTTATTTTCTCTAGGACCCTGCTGATCAGCGGGAATAGGGGGAAGGCGTAAAGGAGTTGGCCAGACCAGGACAAGATGAAAGCATCGGCGATAGCGTCCCTCCCCAGGCCCCCCCGAAGCAGAACCGGGGGCATCGCCAGTTATGTTGGGTCACGAATAGATCCACCTGGGGAGTTCCCCACCTCCAGGAAAGCTGGAGGGCCACTTCCGGGTGTATGGACCACTCGTGTTGAGAGGAAAAGTTCCTGCTCAAGTGATCTGCCCTCATGTTCCCAGCGCCCGGTTGATGAAAGGCTTTTAGATGGATGTTGTGGGCTATACAGAAGTCCCACATATTGAAGGCTTCGTGGCAGAGGGCGGAGGATCGGGCCCCACCTTGCCTGTTGATATAGAACATCGAGGCTGTCTTGTCTGTGAGAACCCTGACTACCTTGCCCTTCGGGTGCGAGCGGAAGGCTGTACATGCCAGCCACACCACCCTGAGTTCCTTAACGTTTATGTGAAGGGTCAGGTCTTGTGAAGACCACAGGCCTTGGGTCTGAAAATTCCCCACATGGGCTCCCCATCCCAGATCCGATGCATTGGACACCAGCTCCACGGCCGGGGCCCTGTCCCTGAACGGGACCTCTCGGAGCACGTTGCTCGATGTGGACCACCACCGTAGGGAGGCGGTCACTGAGTTAGGCACAGTGAGGACCTTGTCCAACCTGTCCGTAGCTTGGGAGAACTGCGAGGCCAGCCAGAGATGGAGGAGCCTCATCCTGAGCCTGACGTGACGGAACACATATGTGCACGCCAACATGTGACCTAGCAGCTGTAGGCAGGACCTATCTGTCGTCACCGGGAACCTTACGATCGAGTCGATGAGCCCTTTCAGGGTCTCGAACCTGTCTGGGGGGAGAGAGGCCCTTGCCAATGTTGCATCCTGGAGCGCCCCGATAAACTCTATGCGTTGGACCGGGACTAACATGGGCTTGGTGTTGTTTACCAACAGGCCCAGGGCGGTGCATGTGGACAGGAGGAGTGCCACATGATCCCTCACCTGCGACCAGGAGGTGCCCTTGACCAGCCAGTCATCCAGATAGGGGAATATCTGGACCCCCTTGCGCCTGAGGTAGGCTGCTACTACCGACATGCACTTTGTAAAGACGCTGGGGGCAGTGGACAGACCAAACGGGAGGACCATGAATTGGTAGTATTCTGTCCCACCAAAACAAAACAGAAGAAGCGCCTGTGCCCCTTGAATATGTGGATGTGGAAGTACGCGTCCTGTAGATCGAGGGCCGCGTACCAATCCCCGGGGGATGATGGAGGCCGGGGAAAACATGCAAAACTTGAGTTTTACCAAGTACTGGTTTAGACCTCTCAGGTCCAGTATGGGTCCAAGCCCCGCTTTGGCCTTTGGGATAAGGAAATACCAGGAATAATACCCCCTGCCCAGGAAGTCCGTGGGCACCACCTCTATTGCTCCTAGTTCCAGGAGCCTCCTGACCTCCTGCTCGAGCAGAGCCTCATGTGATGGGTCCCCAAGAGGGACTGGGGGTGGTTGGGTGGGTAGGAGATAAACAGGAGGGTGTAACCGTGGGAGATGGTGTTGAGGACCCAACGGTCTGAGGTGAGCCGTGACCATTCCGGGAGGAACGCACACAACCGATTGGAAAAAGGGAGCTTTATTGGGGGTGGATCCCTGCTGAAAACTGGCGGGGTACCCCAGAGCATCCCGTCATAACCGCCTTTTACCCGCCTGCTTGCCCTTAGAGGACCCAGGCTGGGGGGCAGGCCGGTATTGTCTTTGCCGGCGTTCTTATGAGCGGCCTTATATTTCGGGAGGGTGGCCTGGGCGGGAGCCTGCTGTGACTTGAACTTGGGTTTTGCCGGAGCAGGGACATAGAGGCCCAGGGTCTGGAGGGTCGTGCGGGAGTCTTTCATACCATGCAGCCTTGTGTCAGTTTCCTCCGCAAACAGCGACTTCCCGTCAAAAGGGAGGTCCTGCATCAACGACTGTGCTTCGCTGGATAGCCCAGAGAGCAGAAGCCAGGACGCCATCTCAGGGACACCGCCAAGACCATGGACAGTGTGGCCATGTCCGCTGCATCCAAAGCGGCCTGCAGGGACACCCTTGTGGCAGCTGCTTCTTCCTCCACAAGTGCCTTAAACTCCTTTCTATCGCGCTCCCAGAGGGAGTCCTCGAACTTGGGGAGGGATCCCCAGAGATTAAAATTGTAGCGACCCAGGAGAGCCTGATGGTTTGCTACTTTCATCTGGAAGCTTGACAACGAATGAACTTTTCTCCCAAAAGCATCGAGCCTCCAAGAGTCTTTGTTCTTTGGGGTTGAGTCTGGCTGCCCCTGTCGCTCCCTGTGGTTGACCGACTCGACCATCCAAGGAGTTGGGCGCTGGGTGAGTATACAGATACTTGTGCCTCTTAGTGGGTACGAAGTACTTGCGCTCTGCTTTCTTAGAGATGGGAGCCAACGAGGCTGGTGTTTGCCACAGGGCATGCTTCCGACACCCCGGCCACCGAGCAAGCCCCCACCGGGGGCCCTGGTGCCCACTGGTACCAGTGAGCTGGCCATGATGCACGGTGCCACTGCACTTCCTGAGGCACTGGCGGGGCCAGCCAATCAGGCTGGCTTGCCTGGCCTGTAGACGGGTGACTGTGAGCAGAGGTCGGGCTGGCGTACGACATGCTGCTGCCTCTGGACCAGGAGTGGTACCGGTGCCGGGATATACATTGGCCATGGGACCACAACCTCGAGGTGGGAGAACAGCACCGATGGTAGTGGCTGCTCCGCGAGCGGTCTCGACGGGCGGACCCATGATGGCGAGGAGCCGGCGATTGATGCCAGGAGCTACGGTGCCTTGGCGGAGACTTTGAGTGGGATTCCAAGCAGGAACAGCGTCAACAATCATGCCACGACTGACTGTGGTACCGCCTTCGAGACCAGGGCCGTTGGCAATGTCCGCCACACTCCCATCTGTGCTCGCTCCGTGAAGACGAGCAGTGCCGGGAGTCTCGATCGGATGGCACCCATCCAGACAGTCTAGCCGGCGTCGAGGGCGATCCACATGGACTGAGCCCTGAATGATCACTGGGCAGTGAGCGGTGTCGGGAATGTTCCCTCGACCGAGACTGGATGAGAAGCTGGATATGAGTCAACAGTGTGCTCTTGTTGCCAAGAAGGCTAACGGCATTTTGGGCTGTATAAGTAGGGGCATTGCCAGCAGATCGAGGAACGTGATCGTTCCCCTTTATTCGACATTGGTGAGGCCTCATCTGGAATACTGTGTCCAGTTTTGGGCCCCACACTACAAGAAGGATGTGGAAAAATTGGAAAGAGTCCAGCGGAGGGCAACAAAAATGATTAGGGGTCTGGAGCACATGACTTATGAGGAGAGGCTGAGAGAACTGGGATTGTTTAGTCTCCAGAAGAGAAGAATGAGGGGGGATTTGATAGCAGCCTTCAACTACCTGAAGGGGGGTTCCAAAGAGGATGGAGCTCGGCTGTTCTCAGTGGTGGCAGATGACAGAACAAGGAGCAATGGTCTCAAGTTGCGGTGGGGGAGGTCCAGGTTGGATATCAGGAAAAACTATTTCACTAGGAGGGTGGTGAAACACTGGAATGCGTTACCTAGGGAGGTGGTGGAGTCTCCTTCCTTGGAGGTTTTTAAGGCCCGGCTTGACAAAGCCCTGGCTGGGATGATTTAGCTGGGAATTGGTCCTGCTTTGAGCAGGGGGTTGGACTAGATGACCTCTTGAGGTCCCTTCCAACTCTGATATTCTATGATTCTATGATTCTATGGTAGTGGGCCGGTGGCAACTGCGGTGATCCCAGCAGCGGCTTTCCTCTGGAGCATGGGGCCGACATCAGCAGCACTCCTGGCACCGGCATGGACATGACGTCCTTAGCCGCCTGGAGGGTTTCGGGCGTAGATGGCATCCGGACATTTGGAGAGGCCGACTCCGAAGGGGCCGGGATACTCCGCTCCACGTGAGTTGGATGCCTAGAGCCCAATGGGGACCGAGGACTACCCGACATGGATCTAGTCTCTGTTCCAGACTTCCCTTGGTGCCATTGCGAAGAGGGAGTCTTTCCAGTCCTCTTGACATGCCCCATGGAAGGGGAGCGGTGCTGACTAGTTGAAGGTACCGGAGGGTCTCCGCGTACTGACGCCGCGGTGCCGGGTACTGGATTGGAGCGGTGTGCCGGGGTCGAGGCCAGCGCCGACTCCATCAGGATGGCCCAGAGTCTAATGTCCCTTTCTTTTTTAGACCGGGGCTTGAATGACTTGCAGATCTTGCGCTTTTCACTGATATGGGTTTCTCCCAAGCAGTGCAGACAGTCTGTGTGCGGGTCACTCCTTGGCATAGAACGCCTACAGGAGCCGCATGACTTAAATCCCGGGGCACGGGGCATGCCCCGACCCGGGCTCACTAACTAACTAAACTTTACTGAAAACTAGACTGACTACAGGTACTACTGAACGAACAGTTCTGGGAACAAGCTGCAGCAAGGCTGGAGCTGAGCAGTTCCAACGCACCTTCACTGGCAGCAAGAAGGAACTGAGGGTGGGGGGAGCGCACAGCTCCCCTTATACCGCGCCAGGCAGGCGCCACTCCACGGTTCACAGGGGGCGCTCCCCCCTACGGGTAACTGCTAGAGGAAAAACTTCCAGCACCGGTGCACATGGCAAGCATGCACACCTACTGTGGAATACATATGAGCAATCACTCGAAGAAGAAAGTATTTTTTTTAACATTTAAAAAAATGAATAAAAAGATTTCCTGGTAATATAAAGCCAAGGAAAGAAGTTTAATTTATTCAAACTATTTCCTTAGATTTGGAAATTGCTTTTAAAGTTGGCATTGTTCACAAATGTTTTGAAAACCATCTCATTTATTTCAGCTGGTTGATTATGAATGCTTCACAGAAGCATGAAAATATTCATTAACGATAATATAAAACTGATCAAGAGAGCTCTAGAAAGCCTAAGAGTGCCCTGGATTGAGCTTCACTGCCTAGGATATGACAGAACATCACCACTGTGACTGAAAGGACTCTCAGCACAAAACTTGGGAATCATTGACCCAACAGTTCTTTCCCTGCACTTATTTCTACAGGTCAAATCCTGAAGCTTTGGGACAGTCCTTACTCAGACAAATTCCTGATGATGGCAACAAGCCTGTTTCTCCTCCCATTTATGCACTGTAAATTTACATGATGTTAATGGAGTTATATAGGTATAAAATAAATGTAAATGAATAGCAAACTAGCCCACAGAGAATACGTATTTCTTTTTCATTCTTTTTTACGTTAATTACTAAATTTTTAATATTTTTTTCGTAGCACTTTTAAGGCCAAACCCCTCCAAACCAAAATCAATCACCATCAACAAACATCTCCCCATTCATCAACAATGTTCTCTCTACAAGATGTACCATTCTAATATTTTCTTTTTAAACCATACCTGCTTGTTTAAAAAGGAGACACCAAGGGTCCAGCCAATTTAAAAGGATGTGTGGTTTGGGTTTTTTGGGGGCAGTTGATACACATTGAATACTGCTATCCTAAAATGTTAACAGATAGCAGCAAGAGCTATCAAGTTGAGAATAACCAACAAAAAGAGCCCAAAAATGAATAAATATTTTAATTACCTTACAGCCAAGTTCTATGCTGATTTATGTCCTGTGAAAATTTACTGACTTCAGTGAAGTTTCACAAGGAGTACGTCAGAACAGAATTTGGCCTTTTCACAGCACAGTATTGTGCCTTAGTGGTCATAGTTATACCAGCACACCAAACACCAAGCTAATATGTTAGTTCCTTCATTTTCCAGAAGAATCATGTAGCTATCTCCTTTTTTTCCCCAAATAGCTTGGACTTCATCATCATCTACCATTTTTTCAAATGTACTTCTATGCATTTCCTATGCCGCTTGAGTGCTCTTCTGATAGCCCAGTCACTCAGGGATACAAATGCTTTTAACCACATTTGGAACCTGTTTTTATTTACCCATGACTCTTTTTGAATCCTTTATTTTTAAATCAAATACAAAGAGACCATGCGACGAAGAAAGCAGTAACTTCACTTTGTTTCTTTAGAATCCTGTGCAGCAGTCTTCACTATTCTTACACCAGAAATACTGTTAACTCCCCTTATGTGTGAAATATCCAGACTTGGCAGTAACTCCAAGACAAGGGGAAGAAGGCAGCCACACTAAAAGTGAGAGTAGTTATCTGTCCATTACTGGCCCCTGGGTCTTACATAAAAACCACAGAGCAGACCTTGCTACTCTTCAGATAGGGTACCTTACTATAAGTGCTGTATACAAACCTAAGTATCTTATGATTTCAAGTTGAGCAATCAGGTGAACAGATAGACATATACAGAACAAAAACAGTCCTAAAAATATCTAGCTCATAATAAGAAATCTTTGTAAAGCTTCATCTTTTTGAATATCATTTTCAAACAATGCACTCGAGGTTTATATCAACATAAACTACTAACCAATAAATGTCAAAAAACTATAGATTTGTTTGACAATTATAGACTTCAGTAAATACAATCCCTGACTATTGGTGCCACTGAACTTCTCAAGCTTTTTTGGCCTAAAATTCAGACCAAAAAAAAAAAAAAGTATTTGCTTGTTATTACACCACACAGTTGTCCATGCACTTTGAGGGGAAAGTCCATTTCATAGAAGGCTATTACATGCCAAATGCCGACATGTGAGACAAAAAGGTTTTTTTAGCTGCTCTGTAGCAACTTGCAGCACCCAGGACAGAGACATGCTGCCAGGCAACCGCAGAGGGAGAGAAACATCCTTAAAAACGTATCTCCACAAATTAGCATAACAATGGTGGTGACAGTATCACAATGCTTTAGCGTGCATAAAACAGTAGGTAGTTTCAGAATTAAGGCTTTAGGTAAGGAATAAATAATGATAGTTTAAAGTTAATAATTCAAAATGGCAGCTGCAATGATTCTCTATTAGAAACATCAAAATTGAGGACTCAGATCAAATTGACCAATAGCATATAAGAAATAGGGGTGAAATAAAGTTCAGTAGGTAAGACTACCTGAGGGTAGGGGTAAGGAGGATGTTCAGCTCGAACAATAGGCAAGGCTGATTGGCTGAGCAGTTGCCACCCATATAGGGAGGATCCATTCTAATTAGTGAACTTGAGAAAGCAACCAATTAGAGAAGGCCAGAAACTGAATATAAGGCTGACAGCCAGCAGGCTTGTGTGTGAGCAGAGGAGATTGATCAAGAGAAGAAGGCAGCAGCAGCAGGAAAAAGCCAAAAACAGATAGAAAAGGCAGAAACAGTATAAACAGCAGCAGCTTATTTGGACAGAGCACAAGGACCCTAGTGGGATTGTGAAGGAGTGTAAGTTTGGGGGGGTCTGCGAACCCAGCAGGTCAACTCCTCCCCCTCCCTTCCAGCACCTCCTACACATCAGGGAACAACTATTCCCTGGCGTGCAGGAGGTGCTAGGAGGGAGGGAGAGGAGCAGGGATGGGGCACGCTCGGGGGAGGGGGCAGAAAGAGGGAGGAAGGGGTGGCAGAGGCAGGAAGAGGTGGGGCAGGGTTGGGGCATTGGGGGAAAGAGTGAAGTGGGGGCAGGGCCTGGGGATGAGCTGGGAGGTTTGGGGGTTCGTGGAAAAAATGTAAATCAAAATGGAGGTCCTTGGGTTGCTAAAGTTTGAGAATTGCTGAAATGGTTTCAGAGTAAATGTTGTAATATTCTCTTATCCATGTGTAGCAGTTCTGCATGTTACATTATAGCCGATTTAGTATTATACTGTAACAGTGTATTAAAGCTTTATACATATGTATGAAGAGTGTCTGCGTACCCTAGATCAGTGTTTCTCAAATGCGGCACAGTGGTTCCATGCAGCTACCAGGGCCTTTTCTTACAGCCACAGCCTCCTGGGCTGCGATGGGAGGGGGAGGGCAAAGTAGCTCTCCCTCCTCCTCCCTGTTGCTCATGGATGCACCACCTTGGTGTTGGTTGCTGGTGTCACCAGCAGGGATTGGGCCCTGCCCCCTTCTGGAGTCACCTGGGGCACAACACAGTAGGAGCAGGCAGCCAGTGAGTTCCCCACTTTCCCTGGAGCAGCAGGGCTCAGGCTTTGGACTTCAGCCCTGGGGCGGCGGGGTAGCAGGCTCTGGACACAGGGCTTCGGATTCCGTCCCTGGCTCCCGTCCTCCAGCCGCGAGGCTTCAGGCTCTGGCAGCAGGGCTTCAGGTTCCAACCCCCTGCTGCCTCCCCCAGCCTCCCACCCCCATCTCCCCAGACCACCTCTGCCTCCCCTAACCCTCCCTCCAGGGCTTAATTTGTCCCCAGGCTTGCCAGGGCTGAGTAAGTCTGCTGTGAAAAGTGATACTTGTATGTTTGTAAATATCACTTTTCGCAACAGACTTACTAGCTAGCAATAATGAAATTACAATGATTTGGACATGCATATGTGCATATTTATTTGGTTTTCCTAAAGCTAATCAAGTCTTTTAGGAAAAAGTGTGAGAGCAGCCACCAGCAAGAGTTGGTGGCCACATTCTGAGGCCACCAAAAAATTTGTCCTGAGAACCCCTGCCCTAGATATTATATTATAACTGTTATATGGTCTGTGTATGCTGTGTGTTCTGTGTAGTCTGTCTTATTTTACTGTGCCGCTTTAATTTATAATTTCTAAATAAGTGTTTTACTATGTCTTATGCATTGTAATGTATTCCTTGTTGCTTTATTGAATGTACTGTAACTCATTATTTCCTTTAAAACAAATGATCCTTTGTTTTCGAAGAATTACTGCTTGAATATCAATCCTTTGAGTGGAGGGCTGTATCCGTGTCCTTCCACGGGTTAGCAGAATTGATCTGCTCTGGGGAGTACCCTGTGGGTCAGAGATAAACCCCCTGGTAATTCCTCTAGGGCGAGCCACCCCTTGTTATCCATTTGGGCGAGGTAAATTGACAATCAATTTATGGTTATAGGCAAGCTACTATTGTGGGTGCCTTGGGTTCAAATTTTTAGATTAAAACATGGACAGAATGTATCTTTTCATTAGCCTAAAGTCATAGGAGTGACATATAGTAGTGGTAGAATTTCCCATTTCCAGTCTTTTCCTACATATAACTATTGACATTAAAAATGACCCATATATAATTAATAGTTCTCTGTATATCTTGTTTTACACATTATGATGTTAATTCAACTCAGTGAAGCAACTGTTTAATTTTATGAAACAAAATAATCCACATTCTAGGTGATTTCTAATTTATAGCAAAATTACAGAACATTTTGCTTTGGCATGCTGTAGTGATACATCATCAATCATCATCATTATCATTCATAGTCAACTCACTATCATCATTTCAGAGCACATACATTAAAACCAGTCCCTGACTGAAAGATCTTACTAAGACGTGACTCCTGCAATTGGATACACATGGGCAAATACTCGTGTCTGTGCAACTGAAGTTTATTTGTAAAAGTGAAGATGTGGAGCCTACTCTAATTAAATTGTGCATTATTCAGCTCACCAACTAATCCAGACATCCTCAAGCTTTTCCATGTTGTGGACCACTGAAGAAAGTGAAGAGACAAGAAGAACATTATATCATCTGGTGTGGGCACAATGGGAAAAGGTGAGTTTTCAGAAGTGAATTAAAAAGAAGGAAATGGCTTGGCAAACCAGAGTAGGAAGGCTTTTTTCATGTGAAAAAGGCATCTTGCCCACTGGGGCAAGTTTCAACAAAATAAAGACAAGTCTAATGGATGATGAACCGCCCATGAAGAAAAGGAAAGAACTGTTTAACTTCACTGTTCTTCCAACAATGATATACGGAGAAGAAAGCTGGTCAATGACGAAAGCAGCAGAAGAAAAATTCACTGATGCTCAGAGAGCAATGGAAAGGCAAATGTATAAGATACGGCTCTGTGATCACATACCGAATGAGGAGATCAGAAGGCATACAGAGGTGACCGATGTTGTGCAGGCAATGTACGATGCAAAGTGAAGATGGGCGGGTCATGTAGTCCGCAGGCAAGACAATAGGTGAACAACCCACATCAGCGACTGGATCCCCAAAGACCACAAGCGACTGCTGGGCAGACCGAAAATGTGCTGGGATGATCCCATGACAAAAGTCTTTGGCCAGAAATGGAAAGAACATGCTCGCAACAAAAAAGAATGGTGTAGAATCGACTTGCATTCGTGGAGGGATGGACGAGGACAAGCCGAACAAAGGTGAAAAAGGCATTGAGATGCTTGTGGAGGAAACTGACGTGAGGTGCACAAAGGCTCATGTCATTGACAGGACAGAGAAGTGTGTAGAAAGAATAGTAAATATGGCAGGCGACCAGCTTGGCTTAACAGTGAAATCCTTGCTGATCTTAAACGCAAGAAAGAAGCTTACAAGACGTGGAATTTTGGACAAATGACCAGGGAGGAGTATAAAAATATTGCTCAGGCATGCAGGAGTGAAATCAGGAAGGCCAAATCACACTTGGAGTTGCAGCTCACAAGAGATGTTAAGAGTAACAAGAAGGGTTTCTTCAGGTATGTTAGCAACAAGAAGAAAGTCAAGGAAAGTATGGGCCCCTTACTGAATGAGGGAGGCAACCTAGTGACAGAGGATGTGGAAAAAGCTAATGTACTCAATGCTTTTTTTACCTCTGTCTTCACAAACAAGACTGCTATACTGAGCAGCACAGTATGGGGAGGAGGTGACCAGCCCTCTGTGGAGAAAGAAGTGGTTCGGGACTATTTAGAAAAACTGGATAAGCACAAGTCCATGGGGCCGGATGCGCTGCATCCGTGGGTGCTAAAGGAGTTGGCGGATGTGATTGCAGAGCCATTGGCCATTATCTTTGAAAACTCACGGTGATCGGGGAGGTCCCAGATGACTGGAAAAAGGCTGATGTAGTGCCCATTTTTAAAAAAGGGAAGGAGGAGGATCCAGGGAACTACAGGCCAGTCAGCCTCACCTCAGTCCCTGGAAAAATCATGGAGCAGGTCCTCAAGGAATCAATTCTGAAGCACTTAGAGGAGAGGAAAGTGATCAGGAACAGTCAGCATGGATTCACCAAGGGCAACTCATGCCTGACTAACCTAATTGCCTTCTATGAGGAGATAACTGGGTCTGTGGATGAGGGGAAAGAAGTGGATATGTTATTCCTTGACTTTAGCAAAGCTTTTGATACGGTCTCCCACAGTATTCTTGCCGGCAAGTTAAAGAAGTATGGGCTGGATGAATGGACTATAAGGTGGATAGAAAACTGGCTAGATCGTCGGGCTCAACGGATAGTGATCAATGGCTCCATGTCTAGTTGGCAGCCGGTTTCAAGAGGGGTGCCCCAGGGGTAGGTCCTGGGGCTGGTTTTGTTCAATATCTTCATTAATGATCTGGAGGATGGCATGGACTGCACTCTCAGCAAGTTTGCAGATGACACTAAACTGGGAGGAGTGATAGATACACTGGAGGGTAGGGATAGGATACAGAGGGACCTGGAATGGGTTACCTAGGGAGGTGGTGGAATCTCCTTCCTTAGAGGTTTTTAAGGTCAGGCTTAACAAAGCCCTGGCTGGGATGATTTAGTTGGGAATTGGTCCTGCTTTGAGCAGGGGGTTGGACTAGATGACCTCCTGAGCTCCCTTCCAACCCTGATATTCTATGATTCTATGATAAGTGGGGGTAACATAAGAGATCACATTAGCAAATTCCTTGCAGGTCAAAGAGCCTCTCATTTCCAGGCTGGCACAAGACCTGCCCCAATTACTGTTGCATATCTCACTACCAAGACACTTAGAAATGTCAATAATGCTTCCTTTATCTATTGAGAAGTGTGAAGGTATAAGTCAGGGATTCTCAAACTGGGGGTCAGGACCCCTCAGGGGTCATGAGGTTATTATGTGGGGGGTCGTGAGCTGTCAGCTTCCACCACAAACCCTGCTTTGCCTCCAGCATTTATAATGGTGTTCAATATATAAAAAAGTGTTTTTAATTCAGAGACTTGCTGTGTGAAAGGGGTCACCAGTACAAAAGTTTGAGAATCACTGGAATAAGGGATAGCATTCCTCTGGAGTCAGAGGCCTGCAGCTGCTGACTAGCTGATTAGTCCCTCTCTGCACCTGAGAAAGACCTGGAACTTAATTCGCTGACCCTTATGAAACAGTGCAGCAGGCAGTGGAGGAGGGGACTGTAACACTCCTCAGAAAGCTGACGGGCCGGGGTAGTGTTCTCAATCATAGAATCATGGAATATCAGGGTTGTAAGGGACCTCAGGTCATCTAATCCAACCCCCTCCTCAAAGCAGGACCAATCCCCAACTAAATCATCCCAGCCAGGGCTTTGTCAAGCCTGACCTTGAAAACCTTTAAGGAAGGAGATTCCACCACTTCCCTAGGTAACCCATTCCAGTGCTTCACCACCCTCCTAGTGAAAAAGTTTTTCCTAATATCCAACCTAAACCTCCCCCACTGCAACTTGAGACCATTAGTCCTTGATCTGTTATCTGGTACCACTGAGAACAGTCTAGATCAGGGGTCGGCAACCTTTCAGAAGTGGTGTGCCGAATCTTCATTTATTCACACTAATTTAAGGTTTTGCATGCCAATAATACATTTTAACATTTTTAGAAGGTCTCTTTCTATAAGTCTATAATATATAACTAAACTATTATTGTATGTAAAGTAAATAAGATTTTTTAAATGTTCAAGAAACTTTATTTAAAATTAAATTATAATGCAGAGCTCCCCAGACTGGTGGCCAGAACCCAGGCACTGTGAGTGCCACTGAAAATCAGCTCGTGTGCCGCCTTCGGCATGTGTGCCATAGATTGCCTACCCCTGGTCTAGATGGACTGCTACTGCAGCTACTGCAGAGAGGCATTGCTCCAGAAGCCAAATGGACAGAAAGAAGATTGTGTGGATCCTTTATTGCTGAGGATCTGAGGTAAGAGTCAGGAAATTTTGGTTACTGGAGTTACTGGCATAAAGGGTAGATTTGGAGAAGGGACTACTCAGCCTGCATATACTTTGAAAGAAAAATCTGCAAGATTTTGTTTGTTAAGAAGGCTTAAATAAAACAACTAACCCTGCTGGAAACTACTTCCCTGGATTCCTTGAGAAAGGTCAGACAGAATTAGCCCAGGGAGTGAGCTGACTCAGTAAAATCAAAGCCAGATCTGATAGGGAGGCGGTTGCTATAAAATAGGCCCTTATCCTTTTGCAGGAAGTAAAAAAGAATAGGTGTGAAGCACGTACACAGAGACACTGCAGCCAGGCAAGGGTCTGATTTCAAATCCATATTTCATCTGCAGCTCATCAAGTATTATTCACAGACAATACAAACTTGAAAGAGAAATACAGAATTAATTAGAATTTATCATCAGTAATATGGAGGAAAGTTCTTGACCTAATACTTCAATAATTTGCTTCATATCCATGCCATTTTATTGCAGCAGTGACAGATACCCATGACAGGTATTTTTAGCAGGTTACAAGAAAATGGACTTCAATTTTAGGTGACTATTGTGACAGGTTTATAGTTTTATATTCTCTGGCTTATCAATTTTAATAAAAAGAACACTACTAGGAGGCTTTTTTTAAATTAAACAAATTCTTATTTAAACCAGACATAAAAGACTTCTGATTTTTCTACAGAATACTTAATTCAATCGGTTTCAAAGGTCTACTACCAAATTCTTAATGAATATGCTGATGGTACATTAAAGGGACACCACTGTAATGATCATAGGAATTTTGGATTAGGAATCAAAGTTACTCATGGTGTTGTAAAGAGGGAATCATTATGTAATGAGCCTCATCAGCAAAAGCACATTGATAGCACTTGGGGAGCCAGGCGGGCAAGCCATCAGCACCTCTCTGTACAATTCGTAGCAACAAGTTAAAAGTGTTTACAGTTATGAAAAAATACTGGAGACTTTTAAAGTATGATGTAATAGCTGGTTGGCAACAGCTATTATGTGGTGTCAAAACAAAACTAGAAGTAAGAAAAGATTAGAACGAAGCAGGAAGAAATGGACCAGCTAAAGCCTCCAGGAAAATTATTGTTTGAAGAAAAAATGAAGAAAGTGGAAGCAAGGATTTGAGCTATATAGCAATGCATGTGGTGCAGAGAAAAAAAAAAGACAAATGGCTGCAAACAGCATTATTTCTTCATATGGCAGGTGAACAAACAAGAGGTATTTAATACTTTTTCAATTTGATGATGCACCAGATAAAGAAAAAAATACAGGTCTTAAAGAATAAGTTTGAGGCACACTGTCCACCATGAAGAAATATCATGTATGAGAGGCACAAATTTTTCACCAGAATTCAGACAGATAGGGAGAGTACAAATCAATATGTAACTGATTTAAAACTGACAGCACAATTTTATGAATATGGAGAACTGTGTGAATCTCTCTTAAAAGACCTCTCGTATGTGGTATTGTGTCAGACTCAGCGTAAGCTAGGTTACCGAGGAAGACTAACTCTTGAACATGCTGTGGACATATGTCAAGCAGATGAAATGACTGCAAAACAATTGAAAGCACTGGTGTGATGTTATCTAATCAAAATATGACCATAATGATCATTGTTGCACCCACTGTTATATATTTGCAACAAGTATTGTAAAAAATGTGGCATGTAACATGTCTATGGCAAGGTTATGATTTGCTCAATATAATTATGCTCTTTGTATGCCTGTATCATTAGGGTTACCATACGTCCTCTTTTTCCCGGACATGTCCGGCTTTTCGGCAGTCAAACCCCCGTCCGGGGGGAATTGCCAAAAAGCCGAACATGTCCGGGAAAATGGCGGCTCTATTTAAGAGCCAGGCTGCCAGAGCGCTACCGGCTTCGGGCAGCCCCGTGCCTCCAGACCCTGCGCCGCCGGAGCCCGGGAGGGGAAGTGCCCGGCTGGGGGCGCAGGGTCTGGAGGCAGGGGGGCTGCCCGAAGCCGGTAGCGCTCTGGCAGCCCGGCTCTTAAATAGAGCCGCGGGGGCTGGAGTCTCCAGCCGCCGGGGCTCTGTGTAACTGACACAGTGTCAGTTACACAGAGCCCCAGCCGCTGGAGGCTCTGTTTAAGAGCCGGGCTGCCCGAGAGCTACCGGCTTCGGGCAGCCCCGTGCCTGGAGACCCTGCGCCGCCGGAGCCCGGGACGGGAAGTGCCCGGCTGGGGGCGCAGGGTCTGGAGGCACGGGGGCTGCCCGAAGCCGGTAGCGCTTGGGCAGCCCGGCTCTTAAACAGAGCCGGGGCGGCTGGAGCCTCCAGCCGCCGGGGCTGTGTGTATCTGACCCAGTGTCAGTTACACAGAGCCAAAGAGGAGCAAAGCCTCCAGCCCCCCGGGCTCTGTGTAACTGACACAGTGTCAGTTACACAGAGCCCCAGCCGCTGGAGGCTCTGTTTAAGAACCGGGCTGCCCGAGAGCTACCGGCTTCGGGCAGCCCCCTTGCCTCCGGACCCTGCGCCCCCAGCCGGGCACTTCCCCTCCCGGGCTCCGGCGGCGCAGGGTCCGGAGGCACGGGGGCAGCCCGGCTCTTAAACAGAGCCTAAGAGGAGCAGAGCCTCCAGCTGCGGGGGCTCTGCTCCTCTTTGGCTCTGTGTAACTTATACAGTGTAAGTTACACAGAGCCGCCGGAGCCCCGGAGGGGAAGTGCCCGGCTGGGGGCACAGGGTCCGGAGGCATAGGGGCTGCCCAAAGCCCGAGCGCTACCGGCTTCACGGTTTGCTGGGCAGCCTCCAGACCCTGCGCCCCCGGCTGGGCGCTTCCCCTCCCGGGCTCCAGCTGCGCTGGGGAAGCGCCGGCTGTGGGCGCAGGGTCTGGGGGCTGCCCGGGAAACCGTGATGCTGGTAGCACTGGGGCAGCCCTTTCCCCCTGGCTGGGAGTGGGAGGGAGGAGGGGGCGGAGTTAGGGTGGGGAAGGGGCGGAGTTGGGGCGGGGCTAGGTGGTGGGGAAATGGGCGGGGCCATGGCCCGTGGAGGGTCCTCTTTTTTTATTTATGAGATATGGTAACCCTATGTATCATTTTTGTATTTGATGTTATGAGCATTGGCTCTCTACCTGTATTTCAAAATGTTTGCTCCTGGGGTAATGCCCACAAGGTAATTAGCCAGCACATCTTGAAGGGACTATTCAAATTAAGTGGCTCAAAGAACATTTAACTCACACTGGAAGATGCCCATCTACCCTGCAGGGACTTTCTTGTAAATGTGCTGTTTGATAATGGCTTTCTACTATGTCTAAGTGGAATCATACGTGGACATGTAACTCGCCCATATGACTCCAAACACTATTTTGTCACCTGTAATTTTCCACTAGCTGTGCTGAGGGCTTTGTTTGAAACAATGGGTTTCCCTTCATATGGCAAAAGATATGAAAGGCCCTGGAAACCCCTCCATTTTGCCTCTTTCCTGCTCAAACCTCTGGACTATGGACTTATACTAATGGGAACATTCTAACCAAGGGACTGAGGTCCTTCCAATGATTTGGAAGCAGCCAGAGATTTGACTTAAGCCAGCAGTTTATTCCATCACTGCTACAAGCCTGAACCAAGAACTTTGCAATTACTGTATATATTTGATTCCTTTAACTAATTTTAACTCTCATGTTTCTTCCTTTCTTTTTATAAATAAACCTTTAGGTTTTAGATACTAAAGGATTGGTATCAGCATGATTTTTGGGTAAGATCTGAGTTATATGTTGACCTGGGTGAGTGGCTCGTCCTTTGGGATCAGAAGAACCTTTTATTTGATGAAACTGGTTGTAAAGAACCACTCATCTTTAAATCCAGTGTTTTGTGGGGTGATACAAGGACTAGAATACCTAAGGAAACTGCTTTTATGACTTCTTGTTAACTTCTGTCTCACCACACTGGTTTTCTTTTGTTGCTGGTTTGGTATATCTTATGAAAGAATAACCACCAGTTTTGGGGCGTGTTTGCCCTATTTCTCAGCAGTTTGCCCTGAATTTGGTATTCTCAGTTGTGACCCACAAAGGCACAGTTACAGCTGGGTGAACCAGAAAACCTCGTGCACACATTGCAATAAAAGTCTGTCTGTAGTAAGCACCCAGATATGCAGTCATGGACTAGGGGGTGTCCAGCTGCTAATAAAAACCTGTGAGCAAAAGAAGTGAACAAGAGCAGTCAGAGGCAACTAAGGGTTGTTATAAACGTGGCCAAAGCCATGCCATAAGGAATTATCCTGAGCATGGGCAAGAATGCCAAAGATGTGGCAAACAATCACTTTGCCAAAATGTGCAACTTTGGAAAGGAAAAGTCCCAGGGCAAATGGATGTTTACCCTCACAGGAGAAGATGAGCACTCGCAAGATCTGTTCCTCAGTATGCTGAGTACGAAACCTCCTAAGGACAAGTGTTATGTGGATTTTCCCATTAACCAGGAGTTTTCAAATTGATAATGTGGCCAATGTTATGCCTTTAAAGTTATACAACATTATAAGGACCAAACCACTTCACAGCTCAAATATCCTGGTGATAACTTATTCAGGGGAAAGTTTGCAAGTGTGTGGTGAATGCAACTTGGACTGAGAATATTGGGATAAGAAACCATTGCTGGGATGGCAGAACCAGAAGGTGACTGGGATATATTTAAAGAATACAATGATTGTTTAGGATGCTTGCCAGGCAAGCACACCATAAAAATGAACTCACAAGTACCACCTGTAATACAAGCACCTCATAAATCTTCTGTGGTATTAAGGGACAAAGCTGAAAAAGAATTGTACTGAATGGAACAGTTGCAAGTTATGCAAGAACCTACAAAATGGGTCAATTCTATAGTAACTGTTGACGAACTAGGTCGAAATGAAATAAGAATATAGTTCCAAGAGATATTAAGGAAGTCATGCAAAGGGAACATTTTCAATTGCGTACAGTAGAAGAAATCACTGGCAAGCTAGAGAAAATTGTAGCCTTTGCTGTCTTAGCTGCCAGTATGGATTTTGGCAAAGCTGGATGACAAAAGTTCTAGATACTATGTTCAACACACCATTTGGCAGGCACACATACACCTTTTGGCATCTGTTCAGCTCTGGAAGTGTACCAAAGAGTATTCCAACAAACTTTTGAAGGTCTGAAAGGTGTTGAACGTTAACTAGATGACATACCAATGCGGGGGAAATACCAGATGAGAACATGATGAAAGACTCAAGAGAGTTCTAAATTTGTGTCATAAAAGGAACCTTGAACAAGAGCAAATGTAAATTGGCTCTGACAGAGATAAAATATTTGGGGCCTCACTTGACAAAAGAAGGTCTAAAACCTGACCACTCAATAAATTGCTGCAATGGCACACACAAACCTGCAAGGCTGAATTGCAAAGATTTCTTGGAATGGCTACTTAGCTTGGGAAATTTATCCTGCACAGGTCAACAGGATCGACTCTATGAAGACATCTCATGGATGCCAGTACATAAGGTAGCATAAGAACACCTAATAAAATTGCTTACAAGAGTACCCATGCTGAAGTACTTTAGTGTACTAAACTAAGTAGTTACTGTGTCAGTGGATTCAAGTTCTACCAGATTAGGGGCTGTATTGCTGCAAAAGCGAGTGCTTGCTGCTCATGTCTCTAAAGCTGTGACAACTAAACAACAGAACTATGCCCAAACAGAAGAAATGTTGAGAATAGTATTTGGCTGTCCTTGATTTCATCACTTTATCTACAGGAAAATAGAAGCTGTAAAACAGACCCCAAGCCTTTTTCAGAAAATCTGTGTACTGTGCTCCACCAAAGATTCAAAGATAGTTGCTAACACTCTAGAAATATCAACTGAAATTTGGATACAGATATGGGAAAGAGTTGGCAATTGCTGATGCTTCATCCAGAGTATGCATGTTGCATGGTGAAGGAGTATGTTCAGAAGAAACTTATGTTGCAATATATCTCAAAGTCTTATTTGCCTTTTTCAGAACAGATATTGAAGAAATTTCAAACAGCTTCAGGAAACAATGTTGCCCTGCAAACCTTAAGACAAACTATTTGGCAAGCATGGCTAGACAAGAGACCTGAAGTATCAAAGGATATCCATACTTATTGGACAGATAGAGAGGAACTGAATGTGTAAGTTGGACTTGTCTTTAGAAGTGACAGAATCATAATACGGGAAAGTCTCAGAAAAAGAGATCTTGTCTGTTGTCCTGGACAACAATCCCTCACTTTCACAGGCCTTGGGAGGCAGGCCAGTCCTCGCTCACAGTCAACCCGCCAACCTTAAGCATATTCTCACCAGCAACCACACACACCACACCACAGTAACTCTAACTCAGGAACCAATCCATGCAACAAACCTCGATGCCAACTCTGCCCACATATTTACACCAGCGACACCATCACAGGATCTAACCAGGTCAGCCACATCATCACCGGTTCATTCATCTGCACGTCCACCAATGTAATATATGCCATCATGTGCCAGCAATGCCCCTCTGCTATGTACATTCGGCCAAACTGGACAGTCCCTACGTAAAAGGATAAATGGACACAAGTCAGATATTAGGAATGGCAATATACAAAAACCTGTAGGAGAACACTTCAGTCTCCCTGGACACACAATAGTAGATTTAAAGGTAGCCATCCTGCAGCAAAAACAAACTTCAGGACCAGACTTCAAAGAGAAACTGCTGAGCTTCAGTTCATTTGCAAATTTGACACCATCAGCTCAGGATTAAACAAAGACTGTGAATGGCTAGCCAACTACAAAAGCAGTTTCTCCTTCCTTGGTGTTCACACCTCAACTGCTAGAAGAAGGCCTCATCATCCCTGATTGAACTAACCTTGTTATCTCTAGACTGATTCTTGCCTGCATATTTATACCTGCCTCTGGAAATTTCCACTACATGCATCTGACGAAGTGGGTATTCACCCACGAAAGCTTATGCTCCAATACGTCTGTTAGTCTATAAGGTGCCACAGGACTCTTTGTCACTTTTTACAGATCCAGACTAACACGGCTATCCCTCTGATACTTGTCTGTTGTTATTCTTGAAAGTTATCAGGGATAAGACATATATAAAAGGAGAACTCAAGATGTTGTCTATTGGCCAAGCATTTATAATCAAACTGGGGATATGGTATAGTTTTGCATCATGTCAAATCCTCAGAAATAAAACTCTAAAGGAAGCAATGGGATCACATAAGGTCCCAAACAGACATTGGCAGAAACTAGACATAGATCTGTTTGAGTTTCAAGGTGCAGATTATCTTATTTTGGTTGATTATTACATGAAATACTTAGTCTGTTTGCTTCAGGACATCACAAGTGTGTTTGCTATCAGACCCTGCAAGTCTTTACTTGCAAGGTATGGGATACCTGAAGAACTCAGAGACAATGGACCCACAATTTTATTCCAGAAACTTTAAAATTTTTGCAGAGCAATGAGACTTTGTTCACAAAACATCACGTCCTTTGTTCCCACAATTGAATGGAATGGCTGAGAGAACATTTCAAACTGTAAAAAGAACTCTAAAAATAATCTAGCTTGGATAATGCAGATCACTATCTTAGCCTTTTGGACTAATGCACCTAGGGAGTAAGGGAGATTTAGGATCCCCTGTTCAACTCATGGGAAATGTCTAAGGACCAAAATACTGACTTCATTAAAGTTGTTGCAACCCAAGCTGATACAAGGAGACACGTAAATTTATCTTAAAATTTAAATGAGGAAAGCAGACACATTTATTTGAAAAAGGTGCAAAGCCTTTATCACCACTGGAAAAATGGAGAGACTGTATTCATCAAAAAGGAGCACAGGAATGAACACAGGTGATGGAGCACTTTGTTAGTCAAAGATATTATCTTGTTGAGACAGGAAGGAGATGTCTATAGAAGAAACAAAGGCTCTAATGAGCGCTAAAATAATTGTGCATAAAGTTCAAATTTAGTCTAATTGTTTAAAAAGGGAGATGTCATGATAGTAGGAACCAAAATTCCACATAGTGTTGTATGTGGGAAATCATGTAGTGAGCCTTGTCAGCAAAAGCACATACTCATTGCTGACACTTGGACCCAGGCAGGAACACCTGTCTGCACAGTTCTCAGAAACAAGTTAAGTAAAGTGTTCACTGTTACATAAAAAAAAGTCTCCAGTATCTTTTCTTATGTTGGCAATACATATTACAACCAGCAACTAGAAATTAAGTCAATTTAAAAAGGAATATAATGTAGTTTTAGGTACCACTCCTGCCCTGAAACACTCCTGCCAATTTTTGTGACCTACAACCCACATTTTCCTATTCCATAAAGTTTTTTCTCTCCTCTGTTGCTGTGTGCAATACTCTCACAAACATCAAGGAAAACCAGGGAAACTGACAATATACAAAAGGTTGCCAACAAAATAAACATGCTGAAAGAATTAAAATTGTACTTCTAACCACGGTAAGCAGTTATTTTTCAGGCATAAGTGTGATTTTTTTTTTTTTTTTTTAGTGATGATGTTGCTTTAATGTCAGTGTATCATGCTGACAGTGTTTGCCTGAAAATCTCACCCTGTTAGTACATAAGAAACTGCTGGAAAATGCAGCTGACTTGTGTTGCAGACAGATGACTGATTACCCAATCCAGATATAAAGGGAAAAAAGGTTACTAACCTTCCGTAACTGTTGTTCTTCAAGATGTGTTGCTCTCGTCCATGCCATGTTAGGTGTACATGCTTGCTACATGTGCCGGTAGTTTTCCCCTCAGTGGTACTGTAGGGGATTGGCTCTGGCGCCCTCTGAAGTGGTGCACATATGCACTGGTATAAGGGGTGCTGCTGATCCCCTCCCCTCAGTTTCTTCTTGCTAGAATTCCGACAGCGGAAGGATGTCGGGTCATGGAATGGACATGAGCAACACATTTCAAAAACCAACAGTTACCGAGGGTTAATAATTGTTCTTCTTCTTTGAGTGCTTGCTCATGTCCATTCCATGTTAGATGACTTCCAAGCAGTATCTCCAGAGGTGGGTAGGAGTTCATGGACATGTTGCTTGCAACACAGAGCCAGCGTCATCTCTGGTCTGCTGGGTGATGGCATAGTGGGTCTTTAAGGTGTGCATGGATGACCATGTTGTGGTCCTGTAGATATCCTGGATAGGGACTTGGGCCAAGAAGGCTGATGATGATGCGTGAGCTCTCGTAGAATGGGCCGCCATTATCGGTGGAGTCACAACCTGTGCCAACTCATAGCAAGTATGGATGCAGGTAGTAATCCATGACAAAAGCCTCTGAGAAGACACTGGGTGACCTTTCATCCTGTCAGCCACTACAACGAAGAATTGAGTTGATCTGCAAAAGGGCTTGGTACGCTCTAAGTAGAAAGCCAAAGTCTTTCTGACATCCAGGGTGTGCAAACACCTCTCCTCTTTAGACGTGTGAGGCTTTGGGCAGAACACCATGAGGAAAATATCCCGCTTAACATGGAAAGGCGACATCATCTTTGGCAAGAAGGCAGGGTGGGGACACAACTGAACCTTGTCCTTGTAGAGCGCCGGGGACTCCGACATAAGGAAGGGCTTTAATCTCGGAGACTTGCCTCGATGAAGTGATAGCCACAAGGAAAGCAACCTTCCACGACAGATGCGAAAGAGAACAGGAGGCCAGATGCTCAAAGGGAGGGCCAGTTAACCTAGAGAGGACTAGATTAAGGTCCCATTGGGGCACCGTGTCCTAGACCAGCGGAAAAAGCCTTTCAAGGCCCTGAAGAAACCTGATAGTCATTTCATGCGCAAATACTAATCTGCCCTGGATACAGGGATGGAAAGGTGAGATGGCCGCCAGGTGCACCTTGATTGAGGAGAAGGCTAGGCCCTGATGTTTCAAGTAGGTAGTCCAGAATGGACTGCAGAGAAGACTGAGTAGGGGAGATCCTCCACTCCAACGCCCAGCAGGAGAAGCACTTCCACTTTGCCAGGTAAGTCGCTCTAGTGAAGGGTTTTCTACTTTGCAACAGAACGTGCTGGACTTGACTGGAGCATGCCTGTTCTTCTGGGTTCAGCCACATAGCATCCATTCTGTGAGGTGGAGAGCGGCAAGGTTCACTTGCTCTTTGAAGTTACTGCAGTCTGAACCTTTTTCTAGCAGGGCTGGTGTACAGAGACCCAGGGAATGTAGAGTAGTCCTAGAGTCCTTAAGCCATATAATCTCATGTCTGTTTGTTCTGCAAGCAGGGCGAGGCCTTTGAAGGGGAGGTCCTGGATTGATTGTTGAGGCTCCATTGATAGCCCAGAAAACATGAGCCATGATTGCTCACATCATCGACATGACAGCTGAGTCCGCCGTGTCGGAGGCGGCCTGAACGGAGGCTCATGCCATGTTTCTCCCTTCATCTAAAATGGCCAGGAACTCTTGCCTGGAGTCCTCAGGCAGTGAGTCAACAAACTTTGCCAGACTACCACACACTGAAATCATACCTCCCGAGTAAGGCCTGATGGTTTGCCACTCGTAATTGGAGGCTGGCAGATGAATACATTTTTCTGCCAAATAAATCCAGCCTCTTGCCGTCCTTGTTTTTGGGATTTGGGCCATTTTGCCCCTGCCTGTCCCTCTCCTTGGCTGGCAAGACCACTAAAGAGTTAAGGGCTGGGTGGGAATACAAGTATTCAAACCCTTCTGTGGGGACATAATACTTCTTCCTCTCTGCCCACTTGGAAATGGGCGGGAGAGAGGACAAGGTCTGCCATAAAGCTTTTACCAGCTTTACTACCCCTTTGTGTACCGGGAGCACCGCCCTAGATGGGGCTACCGTGGCCAGAATGTCAAATAAAGTGTCAGAGGGTTCTGCCAACTCCTCTGTTTCCAATCCCAGGTTTGCTGCCACTCTCTTTAGCAGCTCCTGGTCTGCCTGGGAATCGTCCTGTGGCACTGTCTGGGACAGTCCTGCCACTGCGTCGTCGGGTGAGGACAAGGAGGCAAGGGTGGGGGAGGGGCTGGCTCAACATCCTCCACATGAGTGGTCTCCACAGAGGCCAGCGGTGTTCCTGTGCCCCTTGCTCAGACCCCCTTCTGATTCCAAGTGAGGGTGGGAGACTGTCGCTGACTTCCTCTCTGATGCTCCTGACACTAAGTCTCTGATGCCTGGGGGAACCCCCATGGGTTCCAAAAGTGTCACGGGCAGGCCATTGGCCCTGGGGTTCCAGCATCATCACTGGCAGTAAGAAGGAACTGAGGGGGGGAGCTGATGATGCCCCTTATACCACTGAATATGTGCGCCACTCCAGAGGGGGCCAGAGCCATTCCCCTATGGATACTACTGAGGGAAAAACTTTCAGCACCAGTGCATGTGGCGAGCACACATGCCTAATATGGAATGGACATGAGCAAGAACTCGAAGAAGAAGTAGGAGTCAGTCAGTCTGTCTCTCTCTCTCTCTCCAGGAGGCTTTCAGTGTAACCTACAAATTTGTGGGAATCATCCGTGTGAACGGTCACGCCTGTGGAGAAGACTTGGGCTAGATTTTTTGGGTTTCATGTTGAGCTTCTTTTGTGAATAAAACCAAACTCAGTTTTGAGCCGGTACAGAACACAAAGAAATTTTGGACTTAAGCCTCTATCATATTGTTAGCAACTAGCCTAAAAGGCACATTTTTGGCCAAGATCCAGAAAGGGACTCATGCACCTAAACAACAGAGATTACGTAAAGTACTGCACTTTAATTTCAATGGTTTTTACTTGGAAATTCTTACCTGAGCAAGAGCAATGACGCCACGATGTGACAGTTAATGTGGCAACAATTTCACCACACAAGACATACAAATTGTACTTAGAAACTTTAAAAAACACATTTATTATATATGCATAGCTCATGCACAGTGGAATACCAATCCTGATTGAGGTATTTGGGGTACTACTATAAATAAACAATACTATATGTATAGTTTCTCAGGCTATTCCTAGTGAGAGAGGTTTCTCATCTGTTGAGCTTTCAGACTTTGGACTGAGCTAAAAGGATGCAAGTATTTTTTAATATGTGATCTGGTGGGCCATACATACTAATCAAGGGACTACTCTTGTCTGCGGACGATAATTTCAAGGTTACATGTAAAAGGTTCATACTAATTGTCACAGTTAAAATTACTTCAAAAAAGTGATCTTTTTAACATCAGAGATTATTTATATTCAGGGAATTATTTTCTCATACAGATAATCCATTCTTAGCTCTTGAATTCACAACCAAATGCTGGTGGCAGCCATTTTGTTAAAAAGATTTATTCTTTTAACGCTGGAAGCATATAAGGTCCATGTGAAAGTGGTGGGATTGTATGACAAAATTATCCACTAAAGTTTTTGCTCTCATATTTTCTTCAGGAAATGTTATGCACCTGAATTTTCACTTTTCCATTGAAGTTCTTCAAAATGGTTCTCCTAACAACAGAAACATGCAAATTATGAATTTTCACATTGTGTGTGAATCATGGCAGACTTTGACCGATAATTATTCAATCATTTGTGTCTTCCAGGTCCTACACATTTCTGCTTGGCCAACATATGTGACTTTGTCTCTTATGTCCATATCCCTGTTCTTCTCTGCTCCCCTAATGATGCTACTTGACATGAGCATCTAGGGTTACCATATTTTGAGTGTCCAAAAAGAGGACACTCCACAGGGCCCCGCCCCCGCCCCTAGCCCCGCCCACACACACCCCCGCCCCAACTCCACCCCTTCCCCAAAGTCCCCGCCCCAACTCCGCCCCCTCCCCTGCTTCCCACGAAAATTTGATTCGCAGGAAGCCTGAAGCAGGCAGCAGGTAAGCGGGGGGTGGGGGGAGGAGGCGCGGCCCAGTCTGCCCCCCTCTCCCCCACCCGAGCGGCTCCCTCCGGCCCCAGCCCCCGGCCCAGCACCCCCGGGCCTGGCCCTGCACTCCGGGCCAGCCCCCGGCTGAGCACCCCCGGCCCCGGCCCGGCCCCCGGCCCAGCACCCCTGGCCCCGCACCGCCGGCCCCGGCCCGGCCCCGCACCCCAGGCCAGCCCCCAGCCAAGCACCCCTGGCCCAGCACCGCCGGCCCCGGCCCGGCCCCGCACCCCCGGGCCCCGGGCCAGCCCCCGGCCGAGCGCCCCCGGCCCAGCACCGCCGGCCCCGGCCCAGCACCTCCTTATTTTCCCGGACATGTTCGGCTTTTTGGGATTTCCCCCTGGACGGGGATTTGAGTCCCAAAAAGCCGGACATGTCCGGGAAAATCCGGACGTATGGTAACCCTATGAGCATCCTTCTTTCTCTTAGTCCCATTTACATGCCTTTTTTATTCTTCTCCATGCAGAGAATGACCTTCCAAATCATGTTTGCAAAGCCACACTCCTCATTATTCTCCTAAAATGTCATTTATTTAACAGTGCCCTGAAATTCTGAGATCATAACAACCCATAAATTGTTCTCTCCTCAAGGTTGTCTAGAGTCTGCCTTTTTTGATTGTAAACTCTTTGCATCAGTGCCTTTCTTTATCTTTGTGTCTTGTAAGTGTGGAACACATTGCCACTAAGCAAATAAAATACAAACAGTGATTTTGAGTTAAAACCACCTTTGCTGGAAATTGTGTGCAATAGTATAAAAGGAGTAACTGTTATCAGGGGACGTGTTTCCTTGCGAAACTCTCCCAAATGACCATACTCTGACTGTAAAAGATGTAAGATTATTAAACAGTTCACTTTCCAGACAGTAATATAAATGAGAGCATTCTAGCCTAGGGGACAGTGCATGGCCTCTGCCAGGAGCACATACTAATCTTGTGTGAAGTAACAAAAGAACTGAGATCTTCCTTGATATCCTCTTGCAAAGGTATATGATGTTTTAAGAAATCTCAAATAGTTACAGAGTTTGCAAGGCAATTCCTAGACAGTAATGAAGCGAGATTTCCTAAAGAGAGGACAACAAACATAGGCAAGTGTAAACCTCTGCCTGCACACACAGAGTTACTAGCTCTCTGATTTCCTTTCAGAGAACACTTGTAAAAAAGACAAGAGCAATATAAAACAACAACAACAAACAACAACAACAAGCTAGCACTTCCCACTAATTGAGGGAATTAGAAAAATATAAAGAGTGCTAGGCTACTGCCTTTCAGAGTCTGACACACAGACATGGAGGAATTAATGTTTTTTTCTGACTTTTCTTTATAACTAAAATCTTAGACAGCAATCCAAATAGTCTGAAAATCTGGGGCCTGATATTGCTCTCACTTACACAAGGGTAAATCAGGAGTAACTCCACTAAGTTAAAAGACTTAAGACTCTGTAAAACCCTGTAAGATCAGAGTGAGGCCCATGATGTTCAGTTTGGACAAAAAATGTGCCAAAACAAGAACTTTTCTAATGAAACCCTTACATGGAAACAGCTTGAGGTCATTTTGAAGGGCTTTTCATTTTTGGGTTGAAAATTTCACACAATGCTAAACACAATATACATTGCTCCATAGAGTGGAGTGACTTACAGAAGCAAGTCTGCTGCAGAGTGCATGAAATTAACAGTCTAGAGATTTAAAATAGATGGAGATAATGAAGACATGTAGGTCAAGAGCAATGATTTACAGAATGAGGGAATCAGGATCATACTTTCTCCCTTGTGTAAGTAAATAAGCCATTGCATTTGGTAAATTCAAGATTACACACAGCAGAAGCAGAATCTAGAGTCATACAGTGCTGCAATTTTTAACTAAAAAAGATTGGAAAAGCCATAGATTTTAAAATGTGGCCGAACTGATAGCCCTGTGGTAATTTAACAGTGTATGTGCTGAATGACAAGAGTGGGATTTCTTTTGATGAAAGGCACAATACATTTTTTTTTGGAACATACATAGCTCATATTCCATAACTGGTAACAGAAAGAAATAGCACCAGAGGCCCATCCTGTATATGGGTTTCCTCCCAAACACATTAGTGGCAGCCACTAATAATACTCTGCTATTTTTCTATATCAAGTAATACATGGTATATGGTATAATGTTCTTCCTTATCTGTTCCAAAATGTTTCTTATCTATCTATGCAACAGTTGTGATAACACAGTTTGGTTCCAACCCATCTCTGTCCTTGTCTAGCACCCACCATAAATATGCAGAACTCTTTGTTAAATGTCT
This sequence comes from Chrysemys picta bellii, assembly GCF_011386835.1. Taxonomy (NCBI): domain Eukaryota; kingdom Metazoa; phylum Chordata; order Testudines; family Emydidae; genus Chrysemys; species Chrysemys picta. The sequence continues at coordinate 110,674,276 of NC_088795.1, read as the reverse complement.
GATATTTATTTTATTCTTCTCCTTCCTCACATAATGGGCTGCTGCCCTAACTGCCTATTTCTGGCTGTGAGTATAACCAAGGAGATATGTTTAAAGCAGCTAACTCCAATGCAGCTTTTAGAGCTGTAAAGACTGTAGACTCCTCTGTGACATGCTTATCCCTCCATTGGCCGATTGCCTAAGACCTTGCTAATCTGCCGCACACTTTGCTTCCAGTAGGTAGCAGCACTGATACCTGGGAGAAAGAATGAATCAGCTCTGCAGTGATAAAGCCTTCACTGCAGACTAGGAAACATATGATGCAATCAAATAATGATCTAAAACAGTGGTTTTCAACCTGTGGTCTGTGGACCTTTGGGGGTTCGCAGACTATGTCTAAGATTTCCAAAGGGGTCCACACCTCCATTTGAAAATTGTTAGGGGTCCGCAAATGGAAAAGGTTGAAAACCACTGATCTAAAATGTCAGATGCATATGTTGCATTAAAAAGATGATTTCATCAGAAGAGAATATATCATCACTTGGGACTCGATTTTGCCAGATACTGAACACTCTGGCCTCAATCCACCAAAGGATTAAAGCATGTGCTTAACCGAAGTCAATGGGGTTATGCATCTGCTAAAGCCTTTACAAGATCAAGTCCTTGAGCACAAGTGCAATTTGATATGCAGGTTGCAGAATCAGGCCTTTAAACTTTTCTCCATTTATAATATTTGTCCCCATTTATAAAATGTGGATTATAATAATTCTCTCCATCACAGGGGTGTAAGGAAGCTTAAACTTTAAGTGCTTTAAGACCAGAGAGGAAAGATGCTATCTATGTGCACAGTGGCAATATTACTAGAAGTATAATCTGGAAAACAATCTGGAGTTGGCAAATCAATTGACTTTTCATTTCTAGTTCCTATTATTCATGTTTAGATAAATCACCATGCCAACTAAATTTTTAACTTTCATCTTCCACAAACTGAACAGGGTTCTGGGATAAGATACAGAGACCACAGGCACCGACTTATTTTTCCCAGGGAGTGCTCTACCCCCCACTCCGCCCCGAGGCACTGCACTCTGCCCCTTCCCCAAGGCCATGCCCCTGTCCTGCCTCTTCACCCTCTGCCCCACCCCCACTCCACCTATTTCCAACCCCTCTCCTTAGTGCCTTCTGCCAGCCACTGAACAACTGATTAGCAGCCTGCCCCAAGGCCACCAAACAGCTGTGGCTGGTGGGTGCTGAGCCCCGGAGCACCCATGGAGTCGTATATGTGCTATGATTTAGTTAGTCTGGAAGGTAGTTGGGAATTCTAAGTTTCACTTTTACTATTTTTCTCTATTATCAGAAATTCATATTAAGGGGAATTGTGGTGTTTGTTAGTGGGTGTTTTTGTTTGTTTGTTTGCAAATCTGCCCAAATGTATCTTCTTGTGGATATTTGTGTTATTGTCAAACATGCATCATTGGAGAAAGTCAAGCTACCTAGGAACACCTCTCTTCAGGACTATCACTTGGTACTCATGCCTGAACTTGAAAAAATGCTGTCTCGTTGAATGTCTTACTGCCTGACTTATTGGAATACTGAATACTCTAAATAATCCAGTTTAACCACTCAATGGTCAGGTGTCAGAAGAAGCTATTCAACATCTGTAGATCTAGCTGATGCACTCTAAAAGGTATCTGGTATGCACTGATGTACTCCCATTTCAAACAGTACAATATTAATGCATGCTAGGAACCTTTTAGTGTGTGTCAGCAGGGTCTACACGGGGCAGTTAGAGTGCAACCCTTTAGGACATTCTACAGTTTACACTCCTCTGGTGCTTATGCCACATGGTGTACACAAGCCCTAAAGAGCTAAATAACCAGAAGGGTACAAGGTCAGATCACAGATGTTTAATAGCGTCTTCTGTTGACACCTGGCTATTGAGTGGTTAAACTGGATTCTTTAGGCCATCAACTACTCCATTTAGCTGGTCCATTAATCCCAAGAAAATGCCTTGTATCATTATTTACTTATATTTTAAAATTTTTTATCTTGCAGGTTAAATTAAATGTTATAAAACAGTTTGTTTAGTGAATATAAAACTTGCCATTGCTAAAGAGAAGTGGGTACAAAGATAACATTGTTAAATCCTCTTGCAATGTGACATTTACCTCTCTATGGCACAATGTCTAACTTTTCAAAGCTTTGAACTTCGGAAAATACAATTTGGACCAGATCCTAAACTGGTGTAAATCAGAATAGTTTGATTTCAGAGGCACTATATTGGTTTATATCAGCTGAGGATCTCACCCTTTGTTTTTATCTAAATATAAATTGTTACTACATAACAATTTCATTGTTTGTGATCCTGATCTGTCGTACACAGGTATACATCATGAGTAAGGCTGCAAGTTTGTCACGGAGGTCATGAAAGTCACGGATTCTGTGACTTTCCGTGACCTCCATGACTTTTGCAGCGGCCAGTGCACCTGGCTCAGGGGTAGCTCAGGCAGCCCCTGCGCCAGTCGCACCAGCTGCTGCTGGGGCAGTCTTGGGCCACCGCACTCCCCGCCAGCGGCAGCAGAGTTTGGGTGTAGGAGGGGGTAGGAGGTTGGGGCACGGGATGCGGTGAGGCAGGCTCTGGGTGCTGCTTATTTGGGAGGCTCCCCGGAAGTGGCGATATCCCCCTTGCTTAGCTGCTAGGTGGAGGCGTGGCCAGGTAGTTCTGCGCACTGCCTCCACCTGCAGGCACTGCCCCCACTGCTCCCATTGGCCACGGTTCCTGGCCAATGGGAGCTGCAAAGCCAGTGCTCTGGGCGGAGGCAATGCACAGAGCTGCCTGGCCACACCTCCGCCTAGCTGCTGAGCAAGGGGGATGTCGCCGCTTCTGGGGAGCCCCCCAGGTAAGCGCCACCCAGAGCCCACCTCAACCCGTCCTGTGCCCCAACCTCCTACCCCCTCCTACTCCTAAACTCTGCTGCTGTTGTGGGGGAGGCACGGAGCCAGGTAGAGAGCCTGCTGGGGCCCTACCACCACCACCCCGCACCAGTGGGGTTTCCAGGTTGCGTGCCACCTGCCTGCCACTAGCCCCTCAAGCACCAGAGGGGGTCACAGGCTGCATCCTGCCACCCGCCCTCCCACCACCTGGGTCTATAGTAAAAGTTATGGACAGGTCACGGGCCGTGAATTTTTGTTTACTGCCCATGACTTTTACTAAAAATACCCGTGACTAAAAAGTAGCCTTAATCATGAGCAACTTTACTGACAGTGTAGCTACAATGGCATAAAACGGACATAACTACTGATATATACCAATATAAATGCAACTGGAATCAGGGCCTGTATCTTCCTGTATAAGAACTTGATTTTTTTTTTAAACTTGGCAAAGTAAAAAGCTTTTTTCATGAGATCATCAAGATTCAAAGCTCAGTTCCCTATGCCTCTCCCAGTAGGTTCTGTCTATATGATTTAGTGTTTGATATGCTTATAAAAATTCACCTGTTCTGAGTCATGATTTCACTAGGTGGATAACGATGGAGATGGTTTCAGCTTTTATCAGTATTGTAAATTTACCACTACTCCTAAGTTATTGCTCCCAATATTAGAACATTTTAATGAAATGTTCCTAGTGGCACATTTTCATTCCAGACATTATACTGTTATGCTTATTAAAGTACCAAGTACAAAAAGGGATGAGGTAATTGTGCAAAAAAACCCAGTGAACGATGTGAACTGGGAAACTTTCATAGATGGTACAAAAGCATATTACTTTCTTACTTAACTAAAGGTTTTTGTTTTTGTTTTTAAATTCTGCTGGTGTTAAACGCTTTCTGTCAAAAGGGATGGTATTTATTAATAGGGCACTTCTGATCTCCAGAGACAATCCTACAAAAATCAATTAACTATAAGCTTATTTCATCACTCGTTATTGCCTATAACGAACTTACTAAATTGATCACTACCAGTTTAAGTAAAGTTAGTGATTTGCCTTGGCCAGGTAGGTTTTATTCTAGAGACTAAAGATATAGACAGTTTTTAAGAAGGATTTTACATATATGTTTGGAACTGAAAGATGAAATAATTCTAGTAGCCTTTGATAGAACTGAATGGAATCTTTTACTATATATCCACTCCATTGCTTTTTGCTTTAAATTGTATAATACATAAACCACAACTAGAATCTTTAATAATGGTTTGAAGTCTTTGTCTATAAACTTATATACAGGCAAGGATGTTTTGTTTGCTTATCCTTGCAACTGGTATTGAAATTGCTCAGGAACAGCTTTTGGAATTCAGATTTATTACCTGGTGAAAATTCCCATAAAACCTGTTTGCGCAGAGGACATTATCTTTGTTGTTGACGTCCCCATATCTCTAATGGTAAATTTTCTGGAAATAATGATGAGCTTTAGTAAAATATGGGTAGAGGCCTATGCAGATACAAAATCTATATCCACAGATGCGGATATCCACGGAGCTGCAGGGCTCTCGAAGGAATCGAAGTGGCGAAAGCAGCAACATGTTGGGCTGCTGCTCGCAGAAGCCAGCACCCAGCCTCGGCAGCTCCTCTGGCATGGCTGTACTGCCCCCAGCCCTGCCCACTGGTGTGGGCACCAGGCTCGCTGCATGGAAGTGAGTCCTGCCAGTGAGCTTGGTGCCCGCCCCAGTGGGCAGGGCTGGGGGCAGTACAGCCCCACCAGAGGAGCTGCCAGGGCTGGCCACTGGCTCCTGCAAGCAGTGGTCCGACATGCTGCTGCTTTCACCACTGCGGTTCCTGGTAGAGCCCTACAGCTCTGCAGACAGCCAGTTTATATCAGTGGATAGCCACATCCGTGGATATAAATATTGTATCCTGTGACGGGGTGGACTAGATCCTGAGGACCCTTGCTGGAGGCCTTGTGGCCTTGCCACACCCCACCCCAGAAGAGGGAAGTAGAGAGGTCCTCCGAGCTGCCTAGAGCGGCTGTGTGGGAAGCAGCCAATCAGGGCCCAGCAGGCTAGTATAAGAAGAGCTGCGGGACCAGACTGAGAGCAGTTCCTTGCAAGAGCTGGAGGAGGGTGGATGGTGCTCCAGGCTGGCTGCTGGGACTCCACAAGTACCTGAGATCAGGGTGAAGAATGTGCGGGAGCCATGGGGAAGAGGCTCAAGGAATTATAGCAGCAACACAGTTTATTTAAAGGGACATTGCGGATGGCTGCTATCTATAGGGTCCCTGGGCTGGGACCCAGAGTATTGGGTGGGCCCAGATCCTTCCCTCCCCCCACCAGCCACTAGGAAAGGAAGCTGGACATTGAGGCACCCCCAGAGGGAGGGAACTGAACTGCAGCAGCCCAGCTGGAGAGTTGTGGCCAAAAAGACCCTAAGAGGGCAAAGACTTTGTCACCAGGGAGGGAACCCTGGGTCACTGCTGTGTCCCGGAGCAGGGACAACTTGTAGGAGACAGTACAGGGGGCACTGAAAAAGACCCCTGTTGGACTTGTACCCCAGAAGAGGTTTTCCTTTGCTTTCATCACAGAGACTGTGTATGATTCAGCTAGGGGGCTGAGTCACCTAAGACACACTACAGAGAGAGAGAAAGAGAGAGAGAGAGCCAAGGGGATGCTCACAAGAGGTGAGTGCACCCCATTACATATCCATACAGGGCTCTAAATAGGGGTTATAAAATTAATTAGGCAAAATGCTCCCCATCATAGGTGCCAACTTATGTAAGACTGAGTGTATGATGTCAGTTATTAAAATTACATTCCTTTGTGACTGAGAAAAAATAAATGTTGGCTTCCTTCGGAGTAAAGGATGGAGAAAGCAGTTATTTACTATCGTGTCTGAGTTTAATGTTTCTCTTTAGCACTCTGAAAATCTAATTTCCTCTAAACAGGATCTGTGTTATCATCCATCACATCCCTTTTGTGCTGGCTCCTTAGTGATATTGCTCATAACAGCTTGGCCTGATAGGACAACTGTGGTGTGAGGCTACAGTATCTAACAGATGCTTGCACCCTAATCAGATACACACTAATCAAATAGTATGTGTTAATATATACGAGTAACATACAGCTGGTTTTCTTCTGAATCCTCATCTTACTTTCATGAAAGGCCTTCGTTATGTAATTCTAAAAAAAATCTTGGGGTGCAGCTCCAGCACAGCCACTGTATTATTCTCAGTGGGGGCCAAATAGTTAAAGGGACTGCCACCAGATGTGTAAATCTTCACCATCAGTTCTGTATGCAGAGTCAGTGGAAGGCAAAAATATCAGCATTTCAATATCTCATTACTCTCTATGGAGTTACAAGACCAAGTCAGCTGGTTAAACATTGAAATTCAAATATTTATGCCATCAAATGATTTTAATTGTACAAACAAAACTTAGACATTTGAAAGCTGTAAAAGCACAAAATGCATGTGATCCAAACCAATTCAAGTTAGCATCAACAGGCTTGCAAGTTCCACAGCAAACTAAATCTTTGAAAAGGATTTCCAGAAGAAGAAATTTAGAATATCACTCTAAAAATGTATGGCACAAACTTGTGGTACAATATGTTGCACCAGTTTGCTTCCTACTAGCAATACATACTATTCAATGCTTTCTCGTTCTTATAGTAACCTTCTCCAAGAAGTTGCAAAAGCAATACAAAATGGTGTAAGGCTGACTTGCTGCAAATTCAAACCGGTATTTTTAAATGGTTTATTGGTATGAGCTGTGGGGTCCATGTTATTGCAGACACTGTCCGGAACCTAGGAGCAAACTCCAGTTTTCCCTCCCGAGTGGGCTTTTAACAGAGCCACATGAAAAATGTCATCCTGCTGCTGAATCCAGAGAAAAATGTGCATTTTTAAACAAACATGAATTTTAGTAGTTAAATAAAAGCTTGTGGAAACCAAAAGGTAACCCTGGTAGCTGTTGGGAACCATAGCCTCAGTCAGCCACTAGTCAGACGGACGCGATAGGATATTCCAGTAGCTTGCCAGCAGAGATAAGGGTCATTGTGGATGGCACCTAGCTCTACATCTTCACTGCATTAACATTTCCCAGCAATTCCAGTGCCTCATTTACATCTGTGCAACCCTGACGGCCTGCACTAGTATTCAAAATATGACTATCAACAAAAGAGTTCAAGAATAGCACTGTGAAGTTTTAGGGGCACATTCTCAAAGTAGTGGAAGGAAAGCTACAGGGAAAGGAATGTGCTTTTGTATTAAATATTGTATAGCTATATATTCTAAAAAAGGAGCATTAAAATTGAAAAGTGTTAAATATGAGTTAAAAATACCTAAGAAATATTCAAGATTTACTCTGTCTGGATGGACCACTCTGACCTTAGAGACTAGACACTGCCCTTCTTTTCAGGGAGGGAAACTGGTGTTTCTCTCATCATCTTCTAGAGTACCTGGACTCTTCTGGCCAAGACCAAAATGCCTAGCATGTAACCATTTCACGGCTCCTTCTTTCCCATCACTAAACTTCATCCTTGAGGCTTGCATCCTAGCTACTCATCAGCCTGACCTCACCCATGGCATTCAGCTATCGTAATGAGAGACACCGGTTAAGGACAAACAATCATCTTGCAAGAAGCTACATGGACCCGGCAAATCTCCAAACCTGTACCATGTCTCTTCGAACCAAGCATCCAAGCTTTCCTTCAGAGGGTCTTTCATATCTCACTTTATGCGGCTATTCTCGGCAAGTATCTGGGTCAGCTATCAGAGCAGCCTTGGATCCCCTTCTCCACTCCTGCAAGCTTCCTTTTCTCTCCTCCGCTACAATGCCAGAATGGGTCTGGCTTTTGGGAGGGGACGAAGAAGAGATGTGTACTGGTGATACTTTGAAGGGAAAGTGTAGTGTGTTACATGCTGGGAATGTGGGGATGTGATTTAGTCGAGGTTGTGAGGAAGAAGAGGAGAGAAAAGCATTTCCTATTGAAGAAAATGGCAGCTTTACCTCTTTGTGTTAACCAGTATTACTGTGAAGATGAAATCTAAGTCCATTGTTTTCATACTAGCAGAGATGACAAATTAAAAAAAAATCTTCCTTTGATTTCAGAAGTAGCACTAAAAATGTCCAATTTAAAGCCAACAAAAAGATCAATTTTATCTCAGATGTGAAAGAGAAAAATAGTTTTCTTCCCATACCGCATATTTTTAGCTCAAATGGATGCAACTAAAAAGTCACCATTAAAAGTGCCTCAGTTCAATACTTCCGTAGTTTAGTCTTCTTTTTTACTCCATTAGAAAAACACACCTTGTTTGAGATTTTTATACATTTTTACCTACACCTCCCCCTCCCCATCTGCACATACCTGCCCTCCACACACCCAGGTTAAAAATCACCAATATAATTGTTTATATGTATGATAACATTGGTGGGGTTTTATATTTTATAAAAATATAAATAAACCACCAATATCATTATTTATGTACACACACCACCAACTACTGGTAGCTTTTAACCTAGACAGGTATTTGCTCTAGCAGTCACTGCCACAGTAAAACATAATATGTAATATCACCCTAGATGAATGAGTATTCTAGCATTCAGCTGACATTAGAGAACACCCTGGTTATTTTCTTGTTACTGTTCAGTCCTCATCCTGCCCACTGATCTATGTGGGTAGATTAGATCTTTACACTCACGCAACATTCCATTGAAGCCAATGGGACTCTGGGTAGGTATAAACTTCCATCTCATGGATCACTTTGCAAGATTATGTCCTTAATTAACTGTTTTCTAAATGTCTTCTCTCCTTACAGCATATTTTAAAGAATCAATGTCCATTGAAATCTGCTAGCCATCTGAACAAAGGGAATTATAGCCACAGGAAATGAAGATTAGGAGGGGCAACGTTCAGAATTTATGAAATCTGAATCAATAAAAATAATTAGCCTATATTCCACTAAAGAATCAAATAATTATCCGAGAACACTTTCAAAACCTTTAATGTATCACACCCAAAAGGCAAATAATTGCTTGCTGATACAGTAAATGGGAATTGTCAATTTCAAAACAAAATAAGAATATTAGAATACACTGGAATCTACTAGCCTATTAATAAACTGTCAAAATCCGCAACAATTTACTAGCAAACAATTTGGGGAGAGGGGGTTGTGCCTTACTCTCACCCCCCTCTAGATTTAACTAACACCAATCATGAATTCCTGGCTTTTGTAAAAAAGTGCATTAAGAAATGTAGGGGGAGATTTTTAAAAGCACCTCAGGGATTTAGGAGTATAAATCATTCAATGGCATTTTTACTCCTAAGGCACTTCTGAAAATCTTTCCTCGACCCCTCACCGCCTAGTAATTTGACAGATTCTTCTAGGGGTTCATGTACTTTTCCTGAGGGTTTGAAGTGCAGATAGCTAAAGATATTTTAGATTTAGTTCAGGAATGAAAAAGTGTGAGTTAAGGTGGAGAATGGTGAGGGGGAATTAGGGAACAAAATTCTAGAACATTTCTAGGAAATTAGACATTAAAAAAACCCTGTATTACAACAACATTAAGGTTACAAAGTCAAGCAATCAGAAGTTAGGAAATGTCATAATTAAAGTTGCCTTTGCAATCTTAATTCTGCTCCTTGTGTGTATGTATTATGACACAGTCTTTAATTACATTATCACATACTAATTTGCACAGTGTCCTGCCCCATCAGTGCTCAGGCTGGACCTGCTTTGGCAGTAAAGATTTTGAGCAATGACAATAAGATTGCATTTCCAGATTACTTTAGCGGGAGCTATATTTGTTCAACAAATCAGAAGATCAGTCACTTAGCATCTCTCTCAAATGGCTCACCAAAAATAAGAGGCACCCAAAATTAAAGGACACTGAAAATGTTTGCTGTGTCCTCAAAGCCTCAGTTTACCTATATGTAAAATGGGGGAATTATATTTTCCAGATTAAATCTGAAAATACATAGCATTTAAGATCTCTTCAGGCAGAGGTACTTAGATAAATATTGTCATCCCTATTTTACAGATTTATAAACTGGGGCTCAGAAACCATTAATCTAACTTGAAAAAACAGGCAAATTTAACTGAAAAGACGACGACATATAACAAATGTTTCACTTAGCCTGTGTGCACTCAAAGACTGAAATAAACTAATAAACACATTGTTTGGGCGTAATAGGCAGACTGACATTCAGGCATGGGCAGTACCCAATTTATTTGCCTAAAATATCTGAACATCAACTGTTCATTTTTTCCCCTCGGAACTTGGAAAATAGAAATTATTTAAATATAAATGAAACAGCTACAGGAGGCTGGGTCTGGTCAGCCTACAGACCCGGGAAAGTTCTGTAGCAAGGACACCTGCTGTAACATAGCTAGTGAGTGTAACTATGGAAACAAGAAAAAGGAACGAGAAAGGGAAACAAAACTTGGTGATAAAAAGATGAAAGCAGACCATGAAAACAGCACCTCAAGAGAGCTATCCCCTTGGTAGTTTGCAGTCAAAATCTAAATAAAATAGCAGAACTTCCTGAAAAATCTTTCTGTGATCTGTGCATGGAAAGGACCCTCTCCACCCAATCTGGTCCTTCCCATGCTGAAGGTTTGCATTTTGGGACAGCTGCCTTTCCATCATTATCCCCCCTTTCCAAAAAGAGCCCTCCAAGGGGAGAACAAAACTGCATGTAGAGTGGGAGCAGGGGTTGGTATGGACCTTCGAGGAATGCACATTATCCAATGGGACTGGGGGACCCTAATGCTGGCACAGAGGTATTAGGTCTTTCCACAGATGACCCAGGGACTTGCCAGGTTTGAGGGTAAAACCACAGCCTGTTCCATCCTAAGGCAGTGATTTAGATGATCTCCTGCAAAGGAAACCTCCCCACAAGGGCTCATCCTTTGGTTATTTTTATGGGCTACAAAATGTGTGCTGTATTAAGGTGGTTTACCCATCATCTCCTGCCAGTATGACATTTTTTCTTCATAGCATATTTATGAATATTTGTCCAATGTAGCTTTAATTTACTCAAGTGATGGGGCTTCAACAACTTCCTCCCCTCGCAAGGCTACTACACAGGCCTTTTCTACACTACAGGGGAAATTCGATCTAAGCTATGCAATTTGAGTTACGTGAATAGTGTAACTCAAATAACATAGCTTAGATCTACTTACTGCGGGGTCCACACTATGTGATGTTGATGGAAGATGCTCTCCCATCAACTCCCCCTACTCTTCTTAATCCGGTGGAGTACAGGAGTCAACAAGAGAGCGATCTGTGGTCGATTTAGCAGGTCTTCACTAGACCCACGAAATCGACCGCTGATGTATTGATGGCTGCTCATCGATCCCCGGGGAAACGTAGATGAGCCCGACAGTTTAATAGTCCATCCTGTTTAATAGCAACATTTATTGATGTTCAGAGTGTGTCTATTCATGAAAATTAATCCAAAATGGGGTTGAATGTGAATTTAAAGTGGATTAACGCCATGTGTGGATGCTCTTATTACAAAAAAAGGTTGTGCTAGTTCTCCTTTCCTTATTTCCATACCACTACCTTTAGTTATAAAAATCCTCCTCCCCTCATTCTTGTAGCACCCCAAATAATCCCCTTTATAGCCATTTACACCCTTCATATACTTGCATGTGATTATGCAGCTGCCATTTAGCCAAACTGTATATTTTTAGTTCTCATACTTTCCTCATATGTCACTGCCCCTTTTCATCTCTGAATTGCATTCAATTTGTCAACAAAATACCTTTTTTCTCCATTTCTTCTCTCCCAGATGTTATCATGAATACCGTTAAAATTCTCTGGCAATTTACAGAATGAAACAGTTTCTGAAAGTAGAAGGAAGAAATGCCATGGAAAAATAGATTGATATCATGATAGTCTGTCAGAGGACAACAGGGACTGTGGAATGAGAGAGGCATAGTCTCCACTTCTGAAGCTGAATATGCAAGAAGAGGTGTCCAGACTTTATCATCAGACAAAGATTTAGGAACTGTCTTCTATTCTTCAAGTCTTGCCTCCAGAATGGAAGTAAAAATTATTGCTGTTGTATTATCTCATTGGCTCTTAGCACAACTTATTAAGGCTGCCCTGTTTGAAGATAAAAGTCTCTGGCTAGCACCTAATCTTATAGTAATTGTTGTGAATTTGGGAAAAGCAGCCTGAGACTGCACTGGGAAGGGTTAGTTTCTTTGGCAACTATTAACATTATAAACATATTCCAAAACTCAACTTGATTTCATATTTCATTTTGTTGCTGTTTATATTTGATAATTATTGCAACCTAGAAAAAATATTTAAAATTAATTCAATTGTGAATGCTAATGAACATTTCTACATTGTGTTTAGTGGGAAATTGGAGCAAATACTCACCATATGCTTAGACTATACCTAACATTGGGTCTTCTGTCAAAAAGAGGCTCAGGAAGACATCGCAGATGCTGTCAAGAACATACCTTTTGATAGGGCATTCTTTATGAGGGGTCTTTGTCTCTGAAATACTCCTTTCTTAGTCCATCAGGGTTTAGTAATCAACCAGACACTGCAACTCCCATCATTTCATGAGTAATGGTTCATAAGCAGAGGGGTTGGAGTTTGAAAGAGGGTTTATGATACAGCTGAGTAAAACGGTGTTAGTTTTTGTAAGAGGACTTACTAATTTGAAAAAAAATGTAACTAGGAACTTGATGGATCAAAATACTGTACTGAAATATTTAAAATTTGCTAACGGTGTTTTAAATTTGATGAAGTACCTGGAAAACTGTAAAGATATGACAGAAATAAAAAACAACACATACAAATAAACTCAGAACTAGACAAGTTTTGTGACTTGTGTGTGTGTAGCCTATGGTGTGAACATATATATTACATATAAAACTACAGATGGCTTGAGGAAAGCTAACTATCATCATATATATAAGGTTTCCTCAAGCCATCTAAATCTTGTTAGGAATAAGCTGAAGTGAGCCACATTCATGCCCGGTACAACTGCATTGATTTCACTGACGGATAGGGACAGTATCCTCAAGTGCACACCATGGTTACTTTGTGCCCAACTATGCATGCACCATCTGCAGAATCTTGAATTTTATTCACTTGTACCTGGATTTGTGCTTTATGCTGAAAAACAAAGGAATTATCTGGCTATTTTGTACAGGGAAACTGTGCTTTGGAGCTTTAGGATAGCAGCTATTATTGATACAGGGTTCATCCAACCTCTGTTTCCCAGTGTCCAGAGAAAGTGCCAAATATCTCTCACTTGCTGTTCTTGATAGCTAAGGCTGGCACCTATAACAATAAGCTTGTTGCAAACAGCAACAAGGAAGAATTCTAACTATTTCACACTATATTTAATGGCATCACAGTTTTTATTTTTTTTCAGCTGTGTTCAATGCTGAAAAAATGACTGTCTCTTAAATAGCACACCAGATAAGTGAATTTACTTTTGGCCATTCAGAATGAGAACACTTTTGATTTACTCTGTAAACATATTGTTTTGCATATTGATAGGTGAATCTCTTAGAGAATGAGGCCCTCATGAATTATTTTGAGTTTGCAAGAGTTAAAAAATATAATTCGAGTCCACAAATAAAATGAAACAAACCAAAGGGAACCTGGTTCTATGAGGGATACAAGAACTCCTTTACTCTACCCATCCCCACAAAGCTACGTTGATCCAGGTGAAGGCCTATATTGAATATGCTCTGTCTTAGGGCATGGCTACACTTGCATTAAAGCAGCCCCGGGCGCCCTAACTCACGACCCATCCACACTGGCAAGGCACTTAGAGCGCCTGGACTCTGCAGCTGGAGCGCTCCTGGTAATCCACCTCCACGAGAAGATTAATGCTTGGTGCGCCTCATCTGAAATGCCCAGGCGTCAGTGTGAACGAGGTGTTGCATTACTGCACTCTGATCAGCTTCCGGAAACATCCCATAATCCCTTCAAGTCAACTGGCCAGGAATGCGGATATGCCCTTTCAAAGCTCCGTTTCTGATAGCCGGCATGCTTATCTGCTCCAAGACAAAGCAACCATTACTGTGGAATGCTGTGTGTGAGAGAGAGAGAGGTGTGGGGGGGTCTGAACTTACAAGACAGCATGCTGACATGCTCTCAGCCCCCCAAAAACCCACTCTGTCTCCCCCCACATACACACAACACACTCCCTGTCACACTACACCCCACCCCCCATTTGAAAAGCATGTTGCAGCCACTTGCATGCTGGGATAGCTACCACAATGCACTGCTCTCTGTGGTCATTGCAAGAGCTGCTAATGTGGCCATGCCAGTGCGCGTGCAGCTGTCAGTGTGGACAGACTGCAGAGTTTTCCCTACTGCGCGCTACGAAGGCTGGTTTAACTCAAAGCGCTCTACATCTGCAAATGTAGCCATGCCCTTACACGCAAAGCACCACTGTATATGTGGCAAATTACACCTACATAATGCATCAAATTACACCTACATAATACACATCAGTGACCCAAAAAATATGCAATCCTGCTCCCCAAATGCACTCCCCCTCATCGTTTCCTCCCAGTCCAATCAGTATAGTACTGCCAATGTCAGGGGCTAGATATCATAGGAGAATGATTTAAAGGGACTTAGGGACTGGAGTGCGCCTTTTGTTAATCTGCAAGGCAATGTTCAGGCTGGCATAGGCCATAGTAGAATGCATGAGTGGCTGAAAGGCTGGTGGTATCAGGGAGCTCACACCCTGCTGCCGCAAGAAAGCCAATGCTTCCAGCCCAGGGGAGTCTAACAGGGTGATCCACAGTCCTGGATGTTCTGAGTACTGAGGTGGGTAACTGGAGCCTTGTCAGAAGGCAGAACGCAGGATTGCTCTGCCCAGAGAGGCATCCGAGGCACCTACTTGCATCACAGCACAGTGTTTTGTGTTTCCTAATATCAGTGATGGGTATATCCCAAAGGCTGCCTGAGCTCTTGTCGAGTGCACCCTCACAGTGCCCTCAAGTGGTATCTTGTTCAGCTCATAGGAAAGTACTATTAAGCCCGAGACCCATTTTGACAGCATCTGAGCAGAAATGGCCTCCCCTTTCAACTGCTCCACAAATGACCCATACAGTCTTGGTGACTTCCAGAAAGGCTTTGTCCTTTGCAGGTAAAAAAAAGACAAGGGCCCTACATACATCCAATGTCTGCAACCTTGCCTCCCCTCAGCCAGCGTGTGGCTTAGGGCAGAACACAGGTAAATGGATGCTTTAGTTGATGTGGGAGGCCAACGCCACCTTAGGGATGCAGCCTAGTGGAAACTTTGTCCTTGTGGAAGATTGTGTAGGGAGGGGTCTGTCATGAGCTCTCCAACCCTCCTGATTGCCATCAGAAACCCTACCTGCCTGGACAGATGCAGGAGAAAGCACAATGCCAACAGCTCAAACAGTGCTCCCATCTGAGACAATAAGACCAAGATCAAGTCCCAGGCGAGAGCTGGCCTCGCCATTGGCGGGAATGTCCTTCAGAAAGCACACCGTAATTAAGCACCTTGTTAGCAATCACAAGGTTTGATGACAAACGCAGTTTAGGATTAAGTTCGTGTGCGATTTGCAACAATTGATGACGTGTGTGTGTGTGTGCGTGCGTATGTGTTATTGTGTGTGTGGACACCCATACATGAATCTGATGAGAAGGGAGTAGTCACTAACTAAAACAAACAGAATATATCATTGCAACTCTTCATGGCAGTAGCTTCTTTATCAGATATCATCTGTATTTTTAAGTGCATTTATAAACAAGAAATCATTACAATAGATACTGAGCTGAACTGAGATACACCCTCAACAGGTCTGTATATGACCCACTGTTTTAAAATTATGGGCTTGATCCTCTTCCTATTATAGGGAATTCACTGCTGCTATATGACCTCTTTGTGTTGGCTATACTTGCAGAAAGGGACTATTAAAACATGCACAAATTCACCACTGCCCCTCAACCCTCCACTCCCAGAGAATACTCTGGCACAAGAGGAGCACTTGTGGGGGCCATAGAGCTTGACCTACAATCTAACCTCCTACCCTGGCAGGCCAGGGTAGCACTTCATATAGGGTGTTCCCCAGCTGCTACAAGGCTTCCCTATTTATTTGTAGTGACGCCTCTTACACCTGAGGGCCGATAACATAAGGAAATCTGCTTTAAGGGAACAAGGTGCCATCCTGTCTCAGTAACACAAGCACAATGAAAACAGAGTTGGTGAACTGAAAAATTACAGGTCTCCAGTACTACTGAAGTCTAATAACAAGCAATTCTCATTTATCTATCCAGAGGGATGGATCCAAATACTGGCAGTTGTTATGGCTCAGCCCTCTTACCTTTGATCAAAAAGGTTTAAGTAAATTAGGTTTTGCCCTTAGACACCTGGCAAGATGTACCATTTGAGTGACCCTGAATGAGGGTAACTCATTTCTCTTTTGATGGATGAGTGTTCCCTGGCTGACTGACACAACTACAACTGATAGAATCTTCTTTTTATATAGATGTGTACTTGACAGTCAAGGTAGTTCTACTTCTGCAATCCGAACTAGGATCATCTCCAAGCCTGAAAAACATAGTTGTGGACTGCTACAGAGGAAGATTTAATGTGCCTTGCCCTCTGTGCACTTCTGTGAAGCTTTAGCAGCATTCTTAAAAAAAAAAAAAAAACAAAGCAGGAATAGGTTCCATGGGAAAGTTGATTTCTTGCTGAATCAACCAAACATTTGAATAGCCAGTTTTCTATGGGCTTCCTCACTATGAAGCTGGAAAATATTTGAGGAGAGTAGAGCATTACTTTGGAACGAGCTGCCCTGTATCTTCAGTTAGTAAGCGGCTGCTCATCAGTTTGTAGCTCTTATGTAATTAATGAAAAGTATCACATATACTTCTGAAAATTATTACATTTACACCACATATTATAATCACATTAATTATTTTACAACCTTATTAGATCATATAGGCACATATTTAGTTTTCTTTCCGTGATGAACATTTGTAAAGAAATTATAGCATATTAAAAATCAATCTGAAGAATTTAAAGATTCCTGCATAGTTCCTCTTGTCACAACACCAGTTGTTGCCGTAACAGAAATTGGCTACTTGTGCTATGGACAGTAATTTTCCATATTCATTTTTCAAAAGAGTAGAAAAACAACATGAACATAAAATACAAAATTTAGCAATTCTGAAAAACAAGTAAAATCCTATAATGAAAAAGGTTTCAGTTCAACAAACATCTACAGCTGGACACAGTATCTCCCTAAATGATAAATGATCCAATATGCCCTTGAAAAGCATATTCACAGGGTTCTTCCACACAATCCACATACTTAACAGTCTTTGTGAGACATGAAGCACCACTCTGATATGTGACAGCTATTGCTTATCCACTTACTTTGGGATACACTGTAATCAATTCTGGGTGTCTGGTATTATAGCAAGCATTTTAAAATACTCCATACATTATATAATATCTATGTCACTATGTCAGATAAGGGGGAAAATGGAAAGTGCACTTTTTATCTGATATTGTCCTTGGGCCCTTATTTTAATTGCTATGTTATATATAAAAATAGAACTTTTAGTAACATTTTCTTTATTTAAGGTAGCTCTGGTAGCGTATTATTGATGTTGCCAGACACTTCTCAGTATAAGACCCTATTTTCAGTTGCTTATAACGTTGCCAAAGTTTAACCCTTTGAGCTTGATTTTTACATGCTGGGTGTTTGCCTCTTTTGTAAAATTTCAGCCAAAATAGTTCAACTGTTTCAGAAAACAAGTTTAGGGGAAAACATTTTGCCCAGATTAAGTATCAGGGGGTAGCCGTGTTAGTCTGTATCTACAAAAACAACAAGGAGTCTGGTGGCACCTTAAAGACTAACAGATTTATTTGGGCATAAGCTTTCGTGAGTAAAAACCTCACTTCTTCGGATGCATAGAGTGAAAGTTACAGATGCAGGCATTATATACTGACACATGGAGAGCAGGGAGTTACTTTGCAAGTGGAGAACCAGTGTTGACCGGGCCAATTCAATCAGGGTGGATGTAGTCCACTCCCAATAATAGATGAGGAGGTGTCAATTCCAGGAGAGGAAAAGCTGCTTCTGTAATGAGCCAGCCACTCCCAGTCCCTATTCAAGCCCAGATTAATGGTGTTGAATTTGCAAATGAATTTTAGTTCTGCTGTTTCTCTTTGAAGTCTGTTTCTGAAGTTTTTTTGTTCAATGATAGTGACTTTTAAATCTGTAATAGAATGACCAGGGAGATTGAAGTGTTCACTTACTGGCTTATGTATGTTACCATTCCTGATGTCCGATTTGTGTCCATTTATTCTTTTGCAGAGGGACTGTCCGGTTTGGCCAATGTACATGGCAGAGGGGCATTGCTGGCACATGATGGCATATATAACATTAGTGGATGTGCAGGTGAATGAGCCCTTGATGGTGTGGCTGATGTGGTTGGGTCCTCTGATGCTGTTGCCAGAGTAGATATGGGGACAGAGTAGGCAACGAGGTTTGCTACAGGGATAGGTTCCTGGGTTGGTGTTTCTGTGGTGAGGTGTGTAGCTGCTGGTGAGTATTTGCTTCAGGTTGGGGGGTTGTCTGTAAGCGAGGACTGGCCTGCCTCCCAAGGTCCATGAGAGTGAGGGATCATTTTCCAGGATAGGTTGTAGATCGTGGATAATACGCTGGAGAGGTTTTAGCTGGGGGCTGTATGTGATGGCCAGTGGTGTTCTGTTATTGTCCTTGTTGGGCATGTCCTGTAGTAGGTGATTTCTGGGTACCCGTCTTGCTCTATCAATCTGTTTCCTCACTTCCCCAGGTGGGTATTGTAGTTTTACGAATGCTTGATAAAGATCTTGTAGGTGTTTGTCTCTGTCTGAGGGGTTGGAGCAAATTCGGTTGTATCTTAGGGCTTGGCTGTAGACAATGGATCGTGTGATGTGTCTTGGATGGAAGCTGGAGGCATGTAGGTACGTATAGCAGTCAGTAGGTTTCCGGTATAGGGTGGTGTTTATGTGACCATCACTTATTTGTACTGTAGTGTCCAGGAAGTGGATCTCTTGTGTGGACTGGTCCAGGCTGATGTTGATGGTGGGGTGGAAATTGTTGAAGTCCAGGTGGAATTCTTCAAGGGCCTCCTTTCCGTGGGTCCATATGATGAAGATGTCATCAACGTAGCGCAAGTAGAGGAGGGGCACTAGGGGACGAGAGCTGAGGAAGCGTTGTTCTAAGTCAGCCATAAAAATGTTGGCATACTGTGGGGCCATGCGGGTACAATACCCACCTGGGGAAGTGAGGAAACAGATTGACAGAGCAAGACGGGTACCCAGAAATCACCTACTACAGGACAGGCCCAACAAGGACAATAACAGAACACCACTGGCCATCACATACAGCCCCCAGCTAAAACCTCTCCAGCGTATTATCCACGATCTACAACCTATCCTGGAAAATGATCCCTCACTCTCACAGACCTTGGGAGGCAGGCCAGTCCTCGCTTACAGACAACCCCCCAACCTGAAGCAAATACTCACCAGCAACTACACACCTCACCACAGAAACACCAACCCAGGAACCTATCCCTGTAGCAAACCTCGTTGCCTACTCTGTCCCCATATCTACTCTGGCAACAGCATCAGAGGACCCAACCACATCAGCCACACCATCAAGGGCTCATTCACCTGCACATCCACTAATGTTATATATACCATCATGTGCCAGCAATGCCCCTCTGTCATGTACATTGGCCAAACCGGACAGTCCCTCCGCAAAAGAATAAATGGACACAAATCGGACATCAGGAATGGTAACATACATAAGCCAGTAAGTGAACACTTCAATCTCCCTGGTCATTCTATTACAGATTTAAAAGTCACTATCATTGAACAAAAAAACTTCAGAAACAGACTTCAAAGAGAAACAGCAGAACTAAAATTCATTTGCAAATTCAACACCATTAATCTGGGTTTGAATAGGGACTGGGAGTGGCTGGCTCATTATAGAAGCAGCTTTTCCTCTCCTGGAATTGACACCTCCTCATCTATTATTGGGAGTGGACTACATCCACCCTGATTGAATTGGCCCGGTCAACACTGGTTCTCCACTTGCGAAGTAACTCTCTGCTCTCCATGTGTCAGTATATGATGCCTGCATCTGTAACTTTCACTCTATGCATCCGAAGAAGTGAGGTTTTTACTCACGAAAGCTTATGCCCAAATAAATCTGTTAGTCTTTAAGGTGCCACCAGACTCCTTTTTGCCCAGATTAAAAAATTCTGGGGAAAATTAAAACCCAAACCAATTCGTTTAAAGACATATGGTTGCAAGGACTTTACCAGCAATTCATATAGTTCACCAATTTGAGAGGAATTCTCAGACTTAACAATTATGTCCCTGAGAAATCTAACGTCAAAGTCCTCCAATCACCTGGATAATTTGTCATGAATGGCTGGGGTTCATTATAGTCTTTTACAACCACGTTGTTCCAAAGGGGTAAATAAGGTGTTCTCATCCATTGGAAATGCCTGAAGAAGCCTGAAGAATGTAACGCCAATATTTAAAAAGAGCTCTAGAGGTGATCCCGGCAATTACAGACCGGTAAGTCTAACGTCAGTAGTGGGCAAATCAGTTGAAACAATAGTAAAGAATAAAATTGTCAGACACATAGAAGAACATAACTTGTTGGGCAAAAGTCAACGTGGTTTCTGTAAAGGGAAATCATGTTTTACTAATCTATTAGAGTTCTTTGAAGGGGTCAACAATCATGTGGACAAGGGGGAATCCAGTGGACATAGTGTACTTAGATTTCCAGAAAGCCTTTGACAAAGTTCCTCACCAAAGGCTCTTATGTAAACTAAGTTGTCATGGGATAAGAGGGAAGATCCTTTCATGGATTGAGAACTGGTTAAAAGACAGGGAACAAAGGGTAGGAATACATGGTAAATTTTCAGAATGGAGAGGGGTAACTAGTGGTGTTCCCTAAGGGTCAGTCCTAGACCAATCCTATTCAACTTATTCATAAATGATCTGGAGAAAGGGGTAAACAGAGAGGTGGCAAAGTTTGCAAATGATACTAAACTGCTCAAGATAGTTAAGACCAAAGCAGACTGTAAAGAACTTCAAAAAGATCTCACAAAACTATGTGACTGGGCAACAAAATGGCAAATGAAATTTAATGTGGATAAATGTAAAGTAATGCACATTGGAAAAAATAACCCCAACTATACATACAATATGATGGGGGCTAATTTAGCTACAACTAATCAGGAAAGAGATCTTGGCGTCATCAAGGACAGTTTTTTGAAGATGTCCACGCAGTGTGCAGCAGCAATCAAAAAAGCCAACAGGATGTTAGGAATCATTAAAAAAGGGATAGAGAATAAGATGGAAAACATCTTATTGCCCTTATATAAATCCATGGTATGTCCACATCTTGAATACCGCGTACAGATGTGGTCTCCTCATCTCAAAAAAGATATACTGGCATTAGAAAAGGTTCAGAGAAGGACAACTAAAATGATTAGGGGTTTGGAACGGGTCCCATATGAGGAGAGATTAAAGTGGCTAGGACTTTTCAGCTTGGAAAAGAGGAGACTAAGGGGGGATATGATAGAGGTATATAAAATCATGAGTGGTGTGGAAAAAAGTGAATAAGGAAAAGTTATTTACTTGTTCCCATAATATAAGAACTAGGGGCCACCAAATGAAATTAATGGGCAGCAGGTTTAAAACAAATAAAAGGAAGTTCTTCTTCACACAGCGCACCGTCAACCTGTGGAACTCCTTGCCTGAGGAGGTTGTGAAGGCTTTAAAAGAGAACTAGATAAATTCATGGAGGTTAAGCCATTCATGGCTATTAGCCAGGATGGGTAAGGAATGGTGTCCCTAGCCTCTGTTTGTCAGAGGCTGGAGATGGATGGCAGGAGAGAGATCACTTGATCATTACCTGTTAGATTCACTCCTTCTGGGTCACTTGGCATTGGCCACTGTCGGTAGACAGGATACTGGGCTGGATGAACCTTTGGTTTGACCCAGTATGGCCATTCTTATGTTCTAAGTCCTAAACAGCTGCCTCCTGGAAAATGTTTTGGACAGGCTTTGATGATGTAGCAAGCATTTCCATAAACATTTCTGTAGGTGTGATAAAGATCAGAGGTCCAGTTCTGTGAAATGGCATGTGCCATGTTGTCCTGCCGTGCTGCATTCAGCAGTACATGGCTTTTACAAGCAATTACGTCCCATCGTTAATCTTGATTTTTAAAAAGATTAAGACAATGGTGAAAATGTTAATACAAATTCAGCTGCATTTTCATAAGATGAGAAACAGAGGGCTGTTAAAACACAATCTTGTTAGTTTTATTCAAGATGACTGGCAGGTGATCAGGAAATGATTATAAGACATTAATTGGTCAATGGGGAGTAAAATCAATTGAACAGTTTAAATGTGTCGCAATGGAAAAATGAGTTGTGTCTTCCACGTAACAGCAGAGACTAAAATTAGATTACTTATTATTTCTTGTTAGATTAACCTTCTGCTTTCAGGGAATGCATGAGGCAAATCCTGCCTCCTTCCATCTATTGGCCTAGAGGATCCAGGATGTAGAAGAACTAGATCTTGGACCATTAAACTAATTCTTAGCAATAAGAGAGCAATTTTACCCTGGAAAAAAAAAAGGCAGATAAAAGTGGACTTCTGCAAATGGGTAAAACTGCAACTTGTTCATATATATGAACCATATTATCTTTTTATATTATTTTATATTGATAGAGACATAATCTGAAGGTCATTGTTTTGCCAACAACAATAAAAGGATCTGATTCTTCATTTCTTGCACACCCAAAACTCTCACTGACTTTAAAAATGAAAGTTATCGTCAACACTACTTCATGGGGAGCAATGTATACAAGAGAAATACAGGTTGGGCCCCAAATAGCCCTACATAATGAATGTATATCACAACTATCCCAATTACTTTCCAGTTAAAAATAGCTTTCAAATGAAATAGCTATTCAGAAAAAATGGCATAAGGTTCACTGCACTCATTTAAATATGACAGGTAAAATGCCTCAGTGTGTATTAATTTAATTTAAAATAATATTGCAGCAGAAATTGTATGAGGTAGATTTTTTTAACCTAACATTCCTTCAATGATAATGTAAATAGTATTCTTAACAGTATGTTGTCTGAAGTGTTTACTGGTGATGTTTGCCCCAAGGCTCAAGCTGATGCACAGCCCTATGCATCACAAAAGCTCTGCATCAGGACTGAATGGAGGTGACAGTCCCATCTCATGAGTAGTGCATCCTGTGCACAACACTATACCAAACCCACATAGGCCATTACAGGAGATCACACTAGTTAGTGGCAGGCTAAGGGAGGGTGCCACCTATACATTTTTACATAGATTCAGTAGCCCTGTTATCATATGCAACCAATGAGAAGAGACTGTGGCCACTACTCAAATCCACTGGCTGGAAGAGTAGCACTAGACAGCCTCACATCCTAGCCCTGAGCTAGATGGTGGTGGATTTCATCTCCTCAACGACCCTCTACTACAGGCGGGCCCAAATACTGGAGCTCTAGGTAGTTGGAATGAATTTCACCATAATTAAGCTAAGACAGACAAAAGAAAGAAAAAAGAAAAACAAGAGAGAGAGTAGACCAGACTGAAAACCTCTGGTTGTATGGATACTATGTGGTTCTTAAATGAGTACAATGGCACCTTGTAGACAAAGTAATGAGGAAGTGGAAGAAGTCAGTGCAACACTGTGCAATATACAAACACAGACAAGTGTAATTCAATAAATATTGACAGAAGTTGTTCCTTTTCAATCAGGTTTGACAATGACCTTTATTCTTCATTTAAGTGAGTTTAGCCCTAGAGATAAATAATTAGTCATAGGTTTTGGCATCTTTGTTACATGATGCTTCTTAATTAAAGTCCCCAGTGGGGCTGTAAGAATTTGTAAGCAAGTACTGTGCTTGTAATGTATCTTCCTTCAGGCAAACATTTTAAATATTTACAGCATACGTGATCTGAGAGATTTTTCAATTCCTCCCCCGCCTTGTGTTACAGTGTACAACAACAATCAGCTTAGCTCACTCTGGAAAGCTAGTAGGAATAATCCTGAATCAACCTACTGTCAATAAATGCTTAACCAGTGACATTAGCGTACCTCTAAAATCATAGGTAATACCTAGGGTTTCTCTTGCTAATATGTTATGCTGCAGTCAGTGCTATGTAGTTGCACAGTGACTTTGATAGACAGGCATTTTACCTGTCATATTTAAACGAGTGCAGTGAACCTTATGCCATTTTTTCTGAATAGCTATTTCATTTGAAAGCTATTTTTAACTGGAAAGTAATTGGGATAGTTGTGATATACATTCATTATGTAGGGCTATTTGGGGCCCAACCTGTATTTCTCTTGTATACATTGCTCCCCATGAAGTAGTGTTGACGATAACTTTCATTTTTAAAGTCAGTGAGAGTTTTGGGTGTGCAAGAAATGAAGAATCAGATCCTTTTATTGTTGTTGGCAAAACAATGACCTTTAGATTATATCTATATTGATATAAAATAAAGTAAAAAAAGATAATATGGTTCATATATATGAACAAATTGCAGTTTTACCCATTTGCAGAAGTCCACTTTTATCTGCCTTTTTTTTACTTCCTATATTGGTTGATTATACATTTCACCTACTTTTAATGTCTCTCTATCTGTTTCAGAGTGATTTAAATGTATTCACCACCATTGGTTCAGGGAATTGGAAGGGTCCACCCTTCACTTAGATGCTTTCCTGGGATTTTACTGAGGGAGCACAGCTTTAAACTCCTGCAGGATTGCCACAATGACCTTGCTGGCAGAGGTTGCAGTGGAGCTGAGCTCAATCAGAACATTCCCTGTGGCTTCCCTTTTTTGAAAATCAGAAAGAAATACTTCAGAAAGTGGAAGCATAGGCAAATTGCTAAGGATGAGAACAAAAGAACAGCACAAGCATGTAGGGAAAAAATCGAAAAGGCTAAGACACAAAATGAGTTCTACCTAGCAAGGGACAAAAAAGGCAATCAGGAGTGAGCAGGCTGGACAAAGGAGCTCCTGCCAGCAAGCTAATGAAGAGCTGCCCAGAGACAACAGCCTAGGAGGGGACGAACTGACCGATAGGCTAGAGAGCCTGTAGAGATCCAGGGGAAGGTAGGAAGCTCAGGGCACTGTCAGAGTCAAAGAAGGCTGATCTTGCCTATCTTGCTTGAGGATCCGGAACTGGAACTCAGTGGAGTAGTTGTGCCTGGGTTCCCCTACTAACCGCTGATGGACTTGGGAATGAAGAAAGAGTTTTCAGACTCCCAGGCACCGGGAATAGATTGACAGCCCCGCTAGGCTATATGAGCCCAGGTGCTGCACCACACTTGGGCAGAGGGGGCACCACTACCTCACAGTACCAATGTAGAACATAAACATTGAATTAATCTACAGCTTTTGCAGTGTTTTATTCTGTAATATCCTAATAATTTAGGAATGGAAGGAAACTGATCTCAGAATGTATTTGTGCATCAAAGCTGCTATTTTTATTTGTTAAACATAAAATCCTACCTGCTTCATGCCACCAAGAATCAGAGCTGACAAAAAAAGAATTTTTTTAGTAATAGCTTGGCCTTAAACTTAATATGCTAATTTAAACAGTAGAGAACACTAATAAAAGTTAGTGCGATGGTGCTCCCCTCCCCATCTCTTGTGATTCACAGATATTGCTTTTCTGAGAACTGTAAAAGAGCAGTTTTCAACCTCTGGTCCACAGACCTCTGAGGGTCCGCAGACAATGTCTAAGATTTCCAAAGGGATCTGCACCTCCATGTGACATTTAAGGGTCCGCAAATGAAATTTTTTTGAAAAGTACTGCTGCAGAATATTTGTGATTTTAAACCAACAAGGATTATAACCTTTGAATCAGATCCCATAGTTATGAATTCAGTTATGTACTTTCTCTCCATGAATCTCACTGTTAAACAACACACAGTTGATCAGCACCAAACACATGCAGAATTGACAGACATGAGATGGAATAGTTACTAAGCATTTAGTAGTTATTTCCTCCCATAATGTAATCCATAGCACTTCGCTATGGATTACATTGTGGGAGGAAATAACTTCCTCCCACAATGTAATAGTGATGCCCTATTCACTACTAGCTAAAATGGTTATAGAATCTTGGAACCTTTTGAAGTTAAATAAATTTTACAAATAAAACAACTTTAAAATTGCCTGCACAAATAAATGTTGTTTGACATTTTCCTCACAGATCCAAAGAGCATAATCATAGAATCGCATAAATTCTTCACCATAGTATAAATATGTTCTCTCTAGTCTCTTAAAAATATAAAGTTGCATCGTTCATATTATATACCTGATGAGAATTAATGTTTAGAGACTTGCTAATAAGAGGAAGATTAATGATTTCCCTAAATTGTACCCACCAGGAACTGTTTTTAATGGTCTTGAAACTACTTAACATGCAGGTATACAAATTATCGAAGTTGCTCTCTGCTGTCACCACATAATGATGTTTCAGGAGTGGAAGAACTTTCTTTTAAGGGTAGAAACAACTTTACAATGGAAGGAGTTGTGGGCACACCCTGCATTACGCAAGATCTAATTGGGTGAAATTCAACTCTGCAAAGAAGGCCAGCACAAGGCCTATGCACCACTTAAACCCTGTTATGAGGTCATAAGTGGGATTTAAGTTGTGCATAGGTCTTTTGCAGGGCTTCTGTAGTGGGCTGAATTTCACCCATTGTAAATTTAGAGGTCATGTTTTCAAAAGAGCTCATCACCCAGCAGCTTCCATTTAGGCAGGTAAGTAAGTGGAGATAGAAGCTGAGCTCTTTTGAAACTATCTAAAGCTTCTCCACTGGAAGCTGCCAGGTGGTAAATTCTTCTGAAAAATGTAGTCCCACTTGGGAATGCTGAACAGTTGAAAATCAAGTCAGACATGATAGGAGGTTCATAAGGATATAATTCAACTAGCTTTCCCAATCTACTTAAGGCAAATGCTAACTACTTATGTGAGCTAACAGCATTCATTTATGTTATAACAGAGAGAGGTACTAGGAGAAATGAATTTAATTCCCTCAGCTGCCCCATTTCTACATGAAAATACTATACTTAGCCACCTTTCATTGAGCCTTGAAATTCTCACCTGGAAAGCATTATATACATGCAAAATATTTATTAATGAACAATTTTAAGATAGATGAAGTTTGTCCGTATTTCCCAAACTCACCATTTTAGTTCTACGGATTGCTGAGTTCCATTATTCTGAAATATTTTCCCCCTATCACTTTGGAGGGTTTTTTTTATTATATATATATATAAAATCTGTGTGTTACACACACACACACACACACACCTCCCTCTCTGGCAAAAATGATATTCACACTATATAAAGCACAAAAGGTGCAATATAGCCTATTTCACCCCATTGCAAAATGGATGTGACTTAAAAAAGAGCGGTAAATATTATTGCTATTACTTTTTGTTTACCTCCCCCACAAACACACAAATTCTAAAAGGCAGAGACAGCGCTTCATTTTCTCATTCACTTGTAGAATTAGACTCTCTTAATCACCTTGAAATTATTTTTAAGCAGAGAGTGATGCCCTATTTTATTAATTTAATTATAATGGGAAGAAAGTAATAAAGCCATTATTGGATTCATTTTTCCTCAGAAATGTACAACTTTGTAATCTAGTAATAGTACAATATGAATTGTTTTGTGTCAAATACAGCCTCTAAGTAGTTGCGGGGTAAAGTTTTGGTTTTATTGGAATAAGAGTGAGAAATTATTCAAGAGACAAGACTATAAAAAGTTGTTCTCTCTGTATGAAGTGGCTTAAAACAGGGTCCTGGATACTTGAATCCACTTTTCTCCCTCTGACTATCATGGTAGTTGGGCTTATTTGAAGAGCTAGAGGCAACAGCTTCCTATCCTTTACCTGGAGGGCCTAGTGGCTGGGCATTCTCCGTGATGAATGGTCTTTGGCTGTGGAGTTTACTTCCCCAACAGGTTTGCCAGTGACGGGACCAGAAAACTTTCAGAGCATGCTGAAAGGACTCACTGCTCTTCCTAGCTTTTTCTGGAATGGGTGTCAAGGAGGGGATAGATTGATTTGTAATCTTTTTTTAGGGCCTGGTAAAGTTTTAGGAGGTCTCTGTCTCTCGCTCGCTCTCTTTTTTGTGTGTGTGTGTAAAAGATGTTATGTATTTTATTAACTCTCACATTATGCCTAGAAAACATGACCAGCATAACCAGAATAAAATCTAACAAACAACATTTAACAAATAGTGAAAGTTTTAATAAAAACGTTTTAAACTAATCAGAAGGATGATGACGTTTGTTTTCTGGACAACAGTACATAGGATAATGAATTTTGACAATTAGGAACAATGCTTGGTAGATATATGACTTGAATAACTGTCAAAAATATTTATCCCACTTGAACTACGCATTTTGAAATGGCAAGACAAAGAGAAGAAACAAAGTTCTATTGCGAACAGACTTTGCACTCAGAACCATCACTATTTACACCACATTTTTAAACATGGGTACCTAAATTTGGACATCTAAATCCATATTTAGTTACCTAAATCAAAGTGGCCTCATTTTCAGAAATGCTCCCTGTGGAAATCAGGCCACTTACTGTGTTCCTGTGTGATGCCAACCTCAAATACCCATTTGATCATTTTTCCCCACATGCACTACTCTACCTTCTTCCATACACCATAGAACACCCTCCCCAAATTTGTCAATCCTCTCAGTCAAATCTCTATTCAAGACGCTTCTGTTGGGACACTTATAAGGAATCACCCAACTAATGATGATTAGATAGAGGGCACATGGAACAATCAATATGTTTTTAATCTTTTATGCTCTATAAGGGGAAATAAATGCATATACAGTGCACTCCTTTTATAAGAATCACATCCATCCCAGATGATTTGATTCTTATAAGCAGTTGATTCTTACAAGTGGAATTGCAAAGAATGGATGAAATCTACTGTTACGTTTTAAACAACTGTTTTTTTTATTTAAATGAGAATTTAAATGAGTCATTTACCATAACTAAATTCTTTAGACTTTAAATATATTCAACATGGAACAAAATCATACCAATATTCTAACTGAGCAACACACTATTAATTTTATTATCACCACCAATCATTTGGGTGGTTCTTTTATTCAAGACAGTAATTAATACTGTACAGAATGTTACAACTTTACACAAAGTGTAAGTTAGTGGAGCTAATTACCTCTTAAGTATACAAAGATACAAATTTTTAAAAAAATCTCTCAAATAAACGGCAACGAACATAACATATAAAAGTGAATTAAACTGACTTTTATATCATAAATATAATTGTAAAACAACAAAACCCACTGTTTAACAGTATTGACTCACTTTAATGTTTATTTTGGAGTGTCACCATCCACTGTCTCTCTCTGGAGTTCATGTCTGGCACTGTGAATTCACAATGCAGTGACACAGTCACTGTTTGATTACAAACTTGTCCAGTGTTCCCTAGATCATTGCACGATCCACAACATTGTCAACCTCCTTTTCAAGGTGATATAGGAGGTTAAGATCATTGAAGCCCCTGTACAATACGTCATTTGTCAAAGTTTACATCACATCCTTTATTTGGGTCAAGGACTGGACAATTACCTCAGCATAAGAGTTCGTCTCTGCATCATTTTCGAGTTTCACTTCAAAGTGGTCTCTGATATCAGTCACAGTGTCCTCATCAGAGAGAAGTTTCCACAGCATTAGCATTGTTGTTCTCATCAATGTGGTGCAACACCATGTGAGCCACTTGCTTGCGAAAGTACACCTTGACAGTTCTGATAATTCCCATATCACATGACTGAAGGATAGACGTTATGTTCTTTGGGAGGAATTCAAGTCAGATATTCCTCAGTTCTACATCTTTTGTCACATAGGCTTTGCAGTTGTCCACAAGTTGCAAAATCTCTCCCCTTTTCTGGCCCAACTTTTGATCCACGTCCTTCAGCCATTAATCAAATAGATACCCGCTCATCTACGCAGCTGCATTGGCAGTGTAGCAGGCTAGAAGATGTCTCACATTTTAAAAACACAGTCGGTTTTGACTTTTCCTGATGATGAAAAGGTTCTTTTTCTTACCAGTCATGGAACAGATAAACAGATTAGTAATTCTTTCTTTAGACTTTTTTCCTCCTTTTTTATTGTGTGATTTAAAGGTGAGAGTGCCACCAGGCAGGACTTGAAAGTAAATTCCACTTTTATCTGTATTCCAAATGTCTTCTTCAGCGAAGTCATGTCTAATTTCAATCCACGCATTTTCTAACCATTCTTCATCTGACCTAATGTCTGCATCTTGGGCTTCTCCATGCATTTTCTTAAAAAGAATCCCCTTTCATTTTTTAAAGCGTTCAAACCAGCCAGTGCTGGCCTTGAAGTCGGTAACATCCAATACCATGGCAGTTCTTCCACTCTCTGCATCATCAATAGTCCTCTTAGGGCAGCATTTCTCTTTCTGGCACTTCTGATTCACTTCATAAATACCACCTCAAACCTAGCTGCCTTGCCTGACCACATTCTTTTTCTGTCTCCTTCATTTTGTATGTTGCTCTCCCTGTCTTTGAGAATATTATATAATGAAGATTGTGGAATGCCCAATTTCTGAGCTGCATTTCTTTGGCTGGTCTTGGTAGAACTCCAGAAGGTGGCGTATTTCATCTGCAGAAAGCATCTTTCTTTTCCTGATACGTTGACTTGCACATAAACAGCACAATTTTTTTTCTACACAGGGATTATACTTCAGACATGCTATATGCCTAATGACATGAAATATTATCAAATTCAAAACTGCTTTATTGGCTTATTACATGTCATTGCATTTGATTGAGTATTGTATTATATGTAGTCAGTTTGCCCTGAAACGATTCTTATAAGCAGATTGCTTGATTCTTATAAGCAGAATATTTTAGCATGGTTAGTATAGGAATGATTTTGATCACTATAGACAGTCCCCATATTTATTCTAGCGACACCATCAGAGGACCCAACCACATGAGCCACACCATCAGGGGCTCATTTACCTGCATATCTACTAATGTGATATATGCCATCATGTGCCAGAAATGCCCCTCTGCCATGTACATTGGCCAAACCAGATAGTCTCTATGTAAAAGAATAAATGGACAGAAATCAGATATCAGGAATGGTAACATACAAAATCCCTGGGCATTCAA
Organism: Chrysemys picta bellii; assembly: GCF_011386835.1. NCBI lineage: Eukaryota > Metazoa > Chordata > Testudines > Emydidae > Chrysemys > Chrysemys picta. The sequence continues at coordinate 110,643,072 of NC_088795.1, read as the reverse complement.
TAACAGATTTAAAAGTAGCCATCCTTCAACAAAAAAATCTTCAAAAACAGACTTCAAAGAGAAACTGCAGAGCTACAATTCATTTGCAAATTTAACACCATTAATTTGGGCTTGAATAGGGACTGGGAGTCGCTGGTTCTCTACAAAAGCAATTTTTCCTCTCTTGGTATTGACACATCCTCATCATAGAATATTAGGGTTGGAAGAGACCTCAGGAGGTCATCTAGTCCAATCCCCTGCTCAAAGCAGGACCAACACCAACAAAATCATCCCAGCCAGGGCTTTGTCAAGCCGGGCCTTAAAAACCTCTAAGGATGGAGATTCCACCACCTCCCTAGGTAACCCATTCCAGTGCTTCACCACCCTCCTAGTGAAATAGGTTTTCCTAATATCCAACCTAGACTTCCCCCACTGCAACTTAATAATAATAATGGAGATATCCTATCTCCTAGAACTGGAAGGGACCTTGAAAGGTCATTGAGTCCAGCCTCCTGCCTTCACTAGCAGGACCAAGTACTGATTTTGCCCCAGATTCCCAAGTGGCCCCCTCAAGGATTGAACTCACAACCCTGGGTTTAGCAGGCCAAAGCTCAAACCACTGAGCTATCCCTCCCCCATTGAGACCATTACTCCTTGTTCTGTCATCTGCCACCACGCAGAACAGCCTAGCTCCATCCTCTTTGGAACCCCCCTTCAGGTAGTTGAAGGCTACTATCAAATCCCCCCATCACTTCTCTTCTGCAGACTAAATAACCCCAGTTCCCTCAGCCTCTCCTAGTAAGTCATGTGTACCAGCCGCCTAATCATTTTTGTTGCCTTCCGTTGGACTCTCTCCAATTTGTCTACATCCCTTCTGTAGTGGGGGCACCAAAACTGGACGTAATACTCCAGGTGTGGCCTCGCCAGTGCCGAATAGAGGGGAATAATCACTTCTCTCGATCTGCTGGCAATGCTCCTACTAATACAGCCCAATATGCCATTGGCCTTCTTGGCAACAAGGGCACACTGCTAACTCATATCCAGCTTCTCGTCCACTGTAATCCCCGGGTCCTTTTCTGCGGAACTGCTGCTTAGCCAGTCGGTCCCCAGCCTGTAGCAGTGCATGGGATTCTTCCTTCGTGCAGGACTCTGCACTTGTCCTTGAACCTCATCAGATTTCCTTTGGCTCAATCCTCTAACTTGTCTAGGTCACTCTGGACCCTACCGCTACCCTCCAGCGTATCTACCTCTCCCCCCAGCTTAGTGTCATCTGCGATCTTGCTGAGGGTGCAATTCATCCCATCATCCAGATCATTAATAAAGATGTTGAACAAAACCAGCCCCAAGACCAACCCCTGGGGCACTCTGCTTGATACCGGCTGCCAACTAGACATCGAGCCATTGATTACTAGCTGTTGAGCCCGACAATCTAGCCAACTTTCTATCCCCCTTATGGTCCATTCATCCAATCCATACTTCTTTATCAATTATTGGGAGTGGACCACATCCACCCTGATTGAATTGGCCTTGTCAACACTGGTTCCCCACTTGTAATGTAACTCCCTTCTCTCCATGTGTCAGTATATTTATGCCTGCATCTGTAATTTTCACTCCATGCATCTGAAGAAGTGGGTTTTTTTTTTTACCCACGAAAGCTTATGTCCAAATAAATCAGTTAGTCTTTAAGGTGCCACCAGACTTCTCATTGTTTTTGTATATTATGATTGTTCCCCTGCTCCTCCTGCATGTGGCCCATCCTGCATGTAAGGTGCCCCCATGCTCCCTTGTGCTGGTATGCCCCCTACTTCTTCCTAGGTGTAGGGGAAAGCCAGCTTTGTAGAACCTCTATACCCCTCTCCTCTTGCAATTTAGTAGGAAAGGGCATTGCCTTTAATTTGCACCCCTAACTCCAATGCTCCCAATGATGTAGTTATGCAGACATTGTCAAAGATCATATGCTGCTACCAATATTGTCCTGTTGCTGTTTATCCCCCCTCCAGAGCCACTAGGAGACCAAAAGGGAGATTGTGACTCTCTGAATCATAAACTCCATCATGGGCTGATCCTGGAGCAGTGCAACAATGCATTTAGTATGAACTAAAGGTAGCATTTGGACTATACATGTTTTGAGGTAGGAATTTGTGTCTTTCTGTATGTTTCTAAACCACCTAGTATAATGGGCTTGATTAGAAACTCTGGGTGCTACTGTTATATAAATATTACAAAGCAACAACAGTGACACCTAGGGTAATATCCTTGAAAGACCTAATTGTATCAAATGTATGTATTATTGTGGGCTGGGATTATATGCAACTCTCTATGGGGGAGGGGAAATGTAACATAAGTGAAGCCTGGAAGTTCAAAAGACTACACTGAAAATATGCCAGAGAAGTATCAAATTTTGAGACAATAAGTGTTAAGTGGATTTCCTAGGGAGATGTTAATGCAAATTTCCTAGCTCCCCTTCTACAAAAACTCAACCTTTTGAAGCAATGCCCTGAGGAGGGGGTATTGTTTGCAGATTACCTGTTACAGAAGGCCAAGATCAAAGGCCTGAGCTGTATAAAGAACTTGCTGATCAGCCCAGCCTTTTTTCTGGATCTAAGAGAGATGAATTTATAACCATGGGAAAACCCAGTTGTGTTTTTTCAAGGACTGAAACCTGCCAAAGCCTAGGTTGAAGCTGGGAATGATCTCTAGTAAGCTTTCTAGCATATATGCAGGCTTTTAATGATTTAAATGTTATCTCTGTAATGTTTTTGCCTTAAGAATAAATATGCTTGATTAGAAGGATGTAAGTGGCAACGTATAACTGTGGGCAATACACTGGTCTTAGCCTTCAGAGAGAAAGCAAAGCACAGGCATTGGTTTACTCGGGCAGTCTGGCTTGCTCAGGCTGTCACAGTGTAAATCCAGGGAGCTGTGCAACCTTAAAACCCCTGGTCAGGAGAGAGCGAGATGCAGTTCTCTGCCAAAGAGAGATAACAGTTGGTAGTAGGAATCCTTTAAGTGGGGACCCTTGAGGGACCATGGAGGAATATAGGTGAAGTTACCCTGAAACTGTGACAACAGCAATTGGATAAAGCCCATAAAAGCAAGGATTTTGGACTATGGATTTGACTTGATCATGATTTTTCAGCCACTTTTATTTAAACATTTTTCCATAAGATATAAGTTTAACCTGGTGAAAAAAATTTAACTGAAAGGCTTAGAACAGTATTTTTAATAATTTCATCCCCATTCAAACTTTAAACAGGATACATATAAATGTCAAAAGCTAGTAGCCTAACAGTACAAAATGTTAATATAAGAGTACATGTAGAAATATCCATTTATCACTAGTACTTGGGGTGCTGCTGCTTTGATAGAAATAAATCTATATTTCTGTGTGGGTTGATTACTTTACTATGAATACTGCCATCTTGTACACAATATCCTGCTAAGGGATTAAAATAGTCGACACATATAACCTCTGAAGAAATTAGCTTTGCTTTTGTACAGTGTAGCTCATTGATCTTATTCATCTGAGAAGCTGAAATTCTATCATCGTACAATATGTGAGAATCAGGGTGGAACCCAAATCCCAAAATGATTACTGTGAATTAATTGAGTGCACTCCATTTAATGTCTTTAGTTAAGAGGATGAAAGGTTGCCCAAGAAAGGGAGGAAAGGCTGGGAACTAAAAACTTCTGCTGCAACTTAAGTCAGATGACTATTATTCAAAGGACACACACACACACACAAGTGTGCATAGGTAATTAACATACTATACACAATATTTTCTTTTGAAATTATTTTTTGAAAATATTATTGACAAAATTAAAGGGAAAGTAGTGATTTTTTTCAAAATTTTGGAATCATATATTGTATCTAAAATATACATATTTTGCAAATTTATGCAAGTCTAGCCATTGCACTATCATTTGAAAAATTGTTCTTAGTCTGTGTACTAATATGTATACTAGGTTTGTATGTTAGCAAAAAGAAAAAAAAAACCCACATGAACAGGGAAAAAAATACCCAAGAACACACACCATAGCCACGAAAAGGGCTAAGGCATACCAAACGATAAAAGAAACAAGGTTACCTTTGACACCAAAGCCCCAGTTCTACAGTTCCAATACATTCAAGAGTATAACAAGCTGTTGGATTGCTCCCTTTGTGCCTTACACTGCAGTTATAAGTATTTACATGGAAAACAAATATTTGATAATGGGCCCTTCAATCTGGCCAAGAAAGGTAAAACACAACCAATGCCTGGAAGTTGGAACTCCACAAATTCAGACTGGATATAAAGCATACATTTTTAACCATGAGGGTAATTAATCATTGGAGCAACTTATCAAGGGTTGTGGTGGATTCCCCATCACTTACAACTTTTCAATCAAAATTGGATCTTTTTCTAAAAGATATGTTCTAGGAAAAATGCTGGGAAAGTTCTATGGCTTGTGTGATAGAGAAGGCCAGACTAGATGATCACAAGAGTCCCTTTTGGCGTTGCAGTTTATGAATTCAACAACAAGAAACTTTTTTATAGTGGTTATCATTATAAAGTCAGCATTTGCCAATATCTGGGATATCACTAGTTTTCCCTATTCTTAAGGGAGGATACATTTTTGGTAACTGTGGAAAGAAATGGCAAATATTTACTTTTTAATGGCTTCTTCAGTATTCTTAAATACTGAGCAAGCAATAAAACACTCAAGGAGGAGCGTGGCAAAGGTGAACTTGTCCATATAATACAGGGTCAAATTGGGATCAGAACCCATGTACGTATGCAACAGAAAAAGAGCTCCTTCTCCAACTTGTACCTGCAGAAGGGCAAAGTATAATTAACAAGTCAAGTTACAGGAATGTTTAAAAGGGTTGTGTTTTTCAGGGAAATTAATGCCCAAAGTTTTACAAACATGTACATGAATAACTTTATCTGCTTGACAGATCCACTGAAATCAGTATGACTACTCACATGCGAAAGGGTTTACGAGATTAGGGCCTAGTCTTTGAGGTGATTAAAAAGGGAATACAGATTGCTTGTGAACTGGTATTTTCATTTGCAACATCTGTCTATGTGCTAAACACATTGTTCAGAAAGAAGAGAACACTCTGTTCCACTAATGACATTATTAAAAAAAAAATTAGGAATAATAGGCAGATTGGTCATATCAGCCATGCAATGAAGAAAGTAGTGCATAGATCCAAGTCTAATGAAGGCTTAATGCAATGGTTAAATAGAGGGCATCTATGGCTGGAGGAAGTACAATGGAAAATGAAGGTTAGGTTAGAGAGACAACAAAACTATTAGTATATGATCACAGCAGCTTTTTGTAACAACCTAAAATAAGGCCACATACATTTTCTCTGCAGCAGCAGAAATACTGCAGGTAAAAATTAAAAACCCTCTGAGAGTGACAATGGTAGTAGGTATAGTCCAGGATACACCAACCATGAAAGGTATGTAGAATCATAAGTTTTACATAGTAAATTTTACTATTATCAGCTTTTGTTTTTCTATAGGTCACTACATCTGAACACACACAACACAAGATACAATACTTTGGTATTATAACATACTCGTTATATGGATGTTTGAAGCACGGTTAGAAGAACAGCTGACAGTATGTTATCCCCAATGCCAATTTATTTCTGGGTGCAATTTAAAGTGTGTATATGTTTGTTTTATCTCTAAAGGTCAAAGCAGGTCCTGGCTACAGGAGATATATCTCTCCCCCTGTTGAGATCAGATGAAATTCTTGAGCTGGTAATCGCCTGGTTTTCGTGAAAGTTTAAATGGAACTCCATTTATCTCAGGCTAGGTCTATACTACCCGCCTGAATCGGCGGGTAGAAATCGACCTCTTGGGGATCGATTTATCGCGTCCCGTCGGGATGCGACAATCGATCCCCGAATCGGCGCTCTTACTCCACCAGCGGAGGTGGTAGTAAGCGCTGCCGACAGAAAGCCGCAGAAGTCGATTTTGCCGCCGTCCTCACAACTGTGTAAGTCGGCTGCGATACGCCGAATTCAGCTACGCTATTCACGTAGCTGAAATTGCGTATCTTAAATTGACTCCCCCCCTGTAGTGTAGATGTACCCTCAGGTACTTATATAAGCACTATTACCTAAGCACCTCACATATAAGTAATGGGTTTCCAGGTGGGACTTAAAATGCTGGTTTTGATTTAGGAAGTTCTCAATGGCTTGAGACCTGCCTTCTTGAAAGACTACTCTCTCCCAGTTCCAAGTTTCCACAACTGGAAGGCACTCGAGCTGGACTGCGTGTCATAATCTGAGAGATTTTAAAGAACCTGTTTAAGGGCTTTTATTTCTGCAATAGTAAACAGAGGGGAAGGTGGTGGAGAGGAATAGCTCCTAATTGATTGCAAAACTGGTTGACTTGATGTACCCAGTGAGAAAACATTCAAAAACACACTCTACTTAAAAAAAAAAAAAAAAAAAAAAAAAAAAAAAAGACAGTCACCTTTTCGTAACTGTTGTTCATGTCCATTCTATTCTAGGTGTGTGTGCTCGCTACATGCACTGGTGCAGGAAGTCTTTCCCTCAGTAGTATCCGTAGGGGACTGGCTCTGGCACCCTCTGGAGTGATGCGTGTATGCACCGGTATAAGGGGTGCCACTGGCTCCCCCGTCCCTCAGTTCCTTCCTGCTGGAATTTCTGACAGTGGAGAAGGAGGGTATAGATGTGGACATGAGCAACACATCTAGAAGAACAACAGTCATGAAAAGGTAACTGTCTTTTCTGCTTTGAGTACTTGCTTATGTCTATTCCATTGTAGGTGACTCACAAGCAGTACCACCGGAGGTGAGTAGGAGTTTATGGACATGTTGATTACAACACAGGTGTGACAAATCAATCATAGAATATCGGGGTTGGAAGGGACTTGAGGTCATTTAGTCCAACCCCCTGCTCAAAGCAGGGTCAGACAGATTTTTTACCCCAGTTCCCTAAATGGTCCCCTCAAGGATTGAACTCACAACCCTGGGTTTAGCAGGCCAATGCTCAAACCACTGAGCTATCTCTCCCCCCTCATCATTTCTGGCCTACTGAGTGATGGCGTAATGCATCGTGAACATGGGTACCAAAGACCATGTCACAGCTCTGCATATATCATGGATCCCAGGGACACGCGCCAAGAAGGCAGATGAAGACACCTGTGCCCTAGTCGAATGGGCCTTCACTATTGGTGGAGGCACAACCTGTGCCAACTCATAACAAGTACAGATGCAGGTGGTGATCCAATTTGAAATTCTTTGAGAAGACATCAGAAGGGTTCATCCTGTCAGCTATCGCGATAAAGAGCTGGGTCAATCTGCGGAAGGGCTTAATGTGCTCCAGGTAGAACCCCAGGGCGCGCCTGACATCCAGAGTGTGCAGCCGCCTCTCCTTGTTGGTGGAGCAAGGCTTTGGACAGAACACAGGGAGAAAAATATCCTGGTTGACCTGGAAGTGTGACACCACCTTATGCAGAAAAGCCGGATGGGGCCGCAGCTGGACCTTGTCATTGTAGAATACCATGAACAGGGGCTCCAAAGCGAGCAAGCACTCAAAGAAGAACAAAAACGTAAGGAAGAGTACTTCTTCATGCAACTCTCAGTCAACCTGTGTAACTCACTGCCAGGGGATGTTGTGAAAGGCAAAAGTATAACTGGGTTAAAAAAATAGATAAGTTCATGGAGTTCACTGTACATCAATGGCTATTAGCAAAGATGGTCAGGAGTACAATCCCAAGGTCTGGCTGTCTCTAAGCCTGTGACGGCCAGAAGCTGGGACTGGATAACGGGATGGATCACTCGATAATTGCCCTGTTCTGTTTATTCCTTCTGAAGCATCTGGCATTGGCCACAGTCAGAAGACAGGATACTGGCCTAGATGAACCATTGGTCTGACCCAAATGGCCAGTCTCATGTTTCTTCTTGGTGGAGTAGTTTTAGGGGTATGCTGTGGCTTTGTTTTTGTTGTACAATTATTTTAACTAACATTCAATGTGCCTGGAATCGTAGATGAGGGCCTTTTTATCTTATTATAAATGATAGTAATTAAATAATCAATAAAGTTCCACAGTGTGGATAGATTAAGAAGCAGTGAGGCAGGTAAAGGGACAGCAAAGCCCTTTTCAGCTACATGCAGACAGAGGAAAGGAGAGCAAGCTTGGGGAATTGGCAAGGGTACGATTGACTGATCCAGGAACTGTGCAAATTCACTGATCTCGAACAGGAAGGAAGGAAGGATAATTTTGTGGGTAAGCCACTGGGCTGAGACTCAGGAAATCTGATTTCTGTTCCCACCCCTGCCACAGACTTCCTGAGTGAGCATAGCCATGTCTCTCTGGGGCAGATCATCAGCTGGTGTAAACTGTCATGCATCACTGTCATAATTTCATTGAGTTCAGCGGAGTTATGACAGTTTACGCCCCCTGAAGTTCTACCCTCTCACTTCTGTGTTTCAGGTTCCACAACTGTCAAATAGGGACAAAAATGCTTCCCTATCTTCCAGTGGTGTTGTCAAGACAAATTCATTAGTGTAGGTGGGATGCTTATATCTTACATTGATGAATACCAACGGGAAGCCTATAAATATAAACAAACACAGGGCTGCTGCACTGGCCTGCTTGTGCAGGTGCCTCGTGCAGGATCTGGGGGGTAATCCTCTATCTTCCATTTTGATCTAAATACACAATCTCCTTTTGTGCAATGGATCAGTATTTGGCTATTAGGACCTGATCCTTGTCCCACTGAAGTCAATGGCAAAGCTGCAGTGAATGCTGTAAGTTATGAATGTCCTGCAAAGCACTCCTTATTAATTTCTTACATGAGTAAAATTCCTATTAGCTTTAGGGGGAATTTTGCCGGAGTAAGAGATAAGTGAAAGAGCATGAAACAGGCCTCACTGGGGTAAGAAATCCCGCTAACTACTGCTGCTAGTCAAACTAGTAATATTATAATGTTTTTGTTGTGTTTTATAATGTTGTTATTTTTCTCCTGTACAGCTCTGTCAGTTCCATGTTGCTGGGTGATTTAAATACAATTATTATATTATGTGAGGCAATATCATGACACTATTGGTTGGAATTAATTACATAATTCTAGTCCTAACCCTGAATAGTTATGCTTCCTATTGTATATCACACTGCACTTTTTATTTCTTACAGGGTTGGTTTATTACTAGCAGATTTTTTTAGGGGCATGATTTACTGCATTTGCTGTAACATATACAACATTGTCAGACTTTGTGAAGAATTAAGAAAAGGGACAAACTCAATTGCTAAACGGATGAATTCTGTATTTTATCCTTTTTCTATAAATACTTTATTGCCATCAATTATAAAGTTGTCATGCAATGAAGCAAGATGAAAGTTTAAAAACACTGAATGCTTATGTGCAAATCTACACAGCCCAGAGTTTAAAAGAAAAAAATGTGAATATTATGAGGGACAGATTAACCTTAGTTTAGAACTTTGAAAAAGAATTTCACACTTCCATAAAAAAAAAGTATTTAGTAGAAAGTTTTGCTGTTGCCCAATGATGTAAATTCTCACATGCGGTTTTAAGGATGAATTATTTAAATAGTTCAGTAACTGTAAAAATGCTAAGTTAAATATTTCACATTTCATCAGTACGTTGAACAGTTTTATGAGGTGATTTTTCAAATCTCCATCAGTCAAAGTTATTTTCCCACTATGAAGAAAAAAGGTATGCTTCAGAAAATTAGTGTGCTCTCCTTAGCTATCTGACTATGACCAGAAAGTGCCAAAGTTACAGTAAATATCTGGTATTTACACAGCAACAAAATCAAGCTTTAGGATATAAATGGTTTTTGTTTACTACAGTATTCAGACAGAAATTAGAGTAGATGACAGTATAATTTGATTTTTAAAACTAAATTTCATTAGCAAATGTGACGATAACATATTCAGTATCATGAAACAATGCTTAGTATCTGTACCAAGGTCTGCACTGTTTTAAACAGAACCTGGTATTGAAATTAAAGGGAAGTTCTGTTTATTAACAGATGACATGTTATGTCCCTATATACATAGAGAACAGACAGTATAATCAAATAAATAGGTTACACACACACATTATTTTTAGAACATATATCAAAGCAGAAGAGCACTCAGTTTTATAAAACAAACTATGATAAATCTCGATGTATTAAGTTTTCTACTAGTGAGCAGCTTTCAAAGGTTATTGTAAATGATAGATACATGTGTTTTCAGCCTTTCCAACATACTTCAATGCAGATACGCTGTAAAACATAATACACTGTATATAATAAACCCTATGTTAGATTCTACTTCTGTTTTAAAATATCAGATAAAGGAAACAAACAAAAACAAGATTTCACAGTCCACAGGTTATTCTCACTTTTTCAAGCATTTTCACGTTACAGGTTTTATATCAGACTAGCAGTCTGTTTTACGTAGACAGCTTTTAAGCAGACTAGATACTACAAACAGCACAAACAATGATTGACCACTTTACCTTCTGAAAAATCAATCAGTCCCAGCAAATGAAGCAGCTTCAGAGATGCAAATATAATCACAACAATACCCACTGTTTGCAGTCCCTCCGATTCCCACTCTAACGTCAACATTCTTCAAACAAACAAATCATTCCAGTCTTCTAGCCAGTTCTTAATCAGAGGGAAATTAGAGAATTTTAACAATATTTTGTTTTGAAAAAAGTTGCAATGGTGAAAAGCAACCTTGTGCTGTACTGTGGAAATGAACTGACCACCCTAGTTGAGGCAAAATACTAGCTAAAGTCCTGCATCTCATGCTTCTCTAAGCATTTGATTTCATTAGCAGTAAGTCCTCTTAGAACGCTGAGGTGGACCACTAACCCCTTGATATGACATTGTATCCAGCAAGTAACGTTACTTCAGAGCTGCTGGAAGAACATCTGTTTCAGAACTGGAGACTTTGCTGTGTCAGTTCGAAAAAGAAACACTCCCAGGAAACTTGCACTAGGGAGCACACTGCTACCGGCACTGTGCATTCTAATGCTCCTAGACTCATGCTTTAGGATTCTACCCAAGAACCTATTTTAACAGTTTTTGTTTTTTGTTTTTTTGGTTAAATTTGACAAATGCCAGTTTACTGAAGACATTTGTTTTCACATGTCAAACTCTGCATATAGGAAAAATACTGTCTTTTGCATCTTAGTGCATGGTATTTACAAATGCCGTGTCCCTTCTTCTTGAACACCACCAGAGCCTAGTTAGAATCTCTAATGAAAATGACAATGAAATTAAAGGATAACATTTTTACATGATGTCCTAGTGTCCCTGCTTAACAAAATGTAATGTTGTAAAAGGGGCACGCCTTCCCAACCCCCAATTTTTGCAACATAGGTACAGTATGTCTTTTAGACACCAGAAGTGCTTCTTTTTTGACTAAAGGCTTGAGCCTGCACTTTCATAGTTTTTAATTGAATTTAATGATGCTCAACTACCACGAGGAACACAGCAACTTCCAGGATCAAGCCCGAACTACACATCAAGAAAAAGATTCTTCTTTACCATGGCTGATTTATCATTAGGCTTTTATAAAATTAATCTATTCTGTGTGTTCAAATGAATAGAAATAAGATATATAATGTACAGTGCATGCTGTAAGAATTATTTATGCAGAACGAGCCTTCTCGCATTTTAGGGCTGGGCCTGTGAAACAATTACTTCCACTTCCACCCTCCAAATTTAACTAAGTCTCGTCCACTGGGATACAAGGCAACACAATAAGGATCAAGGGAAGGCCCATAAGGTGAATCTTGGTCCATCCTCAATAATGTCAAATTATATAATAGAATTATTAGGGTTTAGTAGTGACCCCTATATTTAGGTTGTCTAACAACATTCACTAGAAAAGATTCTTGCTAACTTTTTTGATAAGTTCTGACACCTCCATTGTTTGCAGGAAGCCTCTGAAAAATTAACAAAACAATTTATTATCTAACAACTTGAATGGATGCACAGGGAGAGATAGTCTTCAGGCTACCACCAGCCTCTTTTGCTGCAGGAGGAAGGAGTCTGTCACCTCAGACTTAATGCTATACATAGTTGCAATTTAAAATAAAACAAACCAACCACCTTTTCCCCCACCATATAACCAGAAGTTTAGGAGCTGAAAGGTTCATTCATTGAAGAAGCGTGTGTGTATTCAAGTTAATTTAAAGTGATCTTCTCTGGTTTTGTAGAGGGGTTTTCCCTCCAATGGTTTAACTATAGAATCCAGCGTATTCAGCCATATTCAGGTAAATAAAATAGCCATCCTTTCCATTCCCCCTCTAACAGATATAGGATATCTGCAGAAGAAGCACAATAAAATAGTGGATCATAAATAAACTAAATTCACTAATATTTTGTTTGCATCTTACTTCTTATTCTAATCTTCCTGGTATTTATCCCCTTTAGTTCTCATTGTCCATAAATGACCCATTTGATCCATCTCCATATTCATTTTCTATTCTCTCTCATTTCTGTGCACTGTTTTTATTCAAAAGCTCTTCTTTCTTTGAAAAAGTAGCATCTCATTCCCTCTTTCTCTCATTTTTCTATTCACCCCCCTTTGCTTTCCACCCCTTAGCTTTCTCCCATTTCACATTGTTTCCCATTCTTTTGTCTCCATCACCTTTGCTCTCCTTATTTTCATCTCTCTGGCTCCTTTGCTCTCTCTTCTATCCCACTGTCTCTTTAGGCTTCTCCCCCTCTTCCTCCCTCTTTCAAATAATGCTTAACATTTAGTTATGGTCAGATTTTCAAAACTGCTCGGCAACTAACATACTGAGAGTCCCAATGAAAGCTGAGCTTGTTTGAAAATATGACCCATAATGCTCTAAAGACATTGACAAACTAATCCTAATATTCTGCAGCCCAAGAGATAAGCATTATTATCCCCACTAACTAGTGTTAGACACACTATTAGAATGAAGGATTCTCCAACTCTAAATTCTGGCTTAGTCTCCTAGATCAGGCCACCTCATGTTATTGAGTTTCCCCTAAATGGGACCAGAAGCCCCACCACTTGCTCAGCAGATGTGCCAGAGGAGAGGGACTGCAGTTACCAGCAGCCCAGGTGGTACCTTACTCTCTGGTTCCCATGTCATCAAACTGATCTGGAGTTCCTCTAAAAATTTGAGGGACCAAAAGCCATGTATTTCATGGGTCCCACTGATCAGCCCTGGCAGCTGTGTGTGAGTAAAGGAGACTCTTTAAGAAAACAAATCACTAAAACCTTATCACAAAATGATCATGATTCTACAGAATGATAGAAGGGAAACAGCAGAATAAAGACAATGGATTTCAAGAAGGCAGACTTCAGAAAACTCAGGGAGTTGGTAGGTAAGATCCCATGAGAAGCAAGTCTAAGGGAAAAAACAGTTCAAGGGAGTTGGCAGTTATTAAGGACACAAGAGAAAAACTATCCCGCTGCATAAGAAATATAGGAAGTATGGCAAGAGACCACCCTGATTTAACCAAGAAATCTTTAAATATCTGAAACTCAAGAAAGAGTCCTACAAAAAGTGGAAAGTAGGTCAAATTGCAAAGGATGAATATAAACCACCACCACAAACATTCAGGGACAAAATTAGAAAGGCCTAGGCTCAAAATGAACTTAAACTACTAGAGACATAAAGGGTAACAAGAAAACATTCTACAAATACATTAGAAACAAGAGGAAGACCAAGGATAGGTTAGGCTCATTACTCAGTGTGGGGGGGAAAAAGACAATAACAGAGAATGTGGAAATGTTGTTTCCGTTTTCACCAAAAAGGTTAATTCCGATTAGACATCTAACATAGTGAATGCAAGTGAAAATGAGGTAGGATCTGAGACTAAAATAGAGACAAAACAAATTAAAAATAAGACAAATTAGATGTCTTCACGTTGTCAGGGACTGATGAAATACATCCTAGAATACTCAAGGAGGAGAGCATTGGCCTGCTAAACCCAGGGTTGTAAGTTCAGTCCTTGAAGGGGCCACTTGGGGATCTGGGGCAAAATCAGTACTTGGTCCTGCTAGTGAAGGCAGGGGGCTGGACTCAATGACCTTTCAAGGTCCCTTCCAGTTCTAGGAGATGGGATATCTCCATTTATTAAAAATAAAAAGGAGCTGACTGAGGAGATATCTGAGCCATTAGCGATTATCTTCAAAAACTCATTGAAGACAGGAGAGATTGAAGAGGGCAAATATAAGTGTCAATCTATGAAAAGGGGAATAAGGACAATCTAGGGAATTATAGATGAGCCAGCTTATTAACTTCAGTATCCGGAAAAATAATGGAGCAAATAAACAAGCAATCAATTTGCAAACACCTAGAAGATAGTAAGGTGATAAGTAACAGTCAGCATGGATTTGTCAAGAACAAATTGCATCAAGCCAATCTAACAGCTTTCTTTGACAGGGCAACAAACCTTGTGGATAGAGGAGAAGCAGCAGATGTGCTCTATTTTGACCTTAGTAAGGCTTTTGATACTATCTCGCATGACCTTCTCGAAACAAACTAGGGAAATACAACCTAGATGGAGTTCTATAAAGTGGGTGCATAACTGGTTGGAAAACCATTCCCAGAGAGTAATTATTAATGGTTCAAACTTAAACTGGAAGGGAATATTGAGTGAGGTCTTCCACAGGTTGGTCCTGGATTGGGTTCTGTTCAATATCTTCATTAATGATTTGGATAATGGCATAGAAAGTATGCCTATAAAATTTGTGGATGACACCAAGTTGGGATGGGTTGCAAATGCTTTGGAGGATAGGATTAAAATTCAAAATGATCTGGACAAACTGGAGAAATGGTCTGAAGCAAATAGGATGAAATTCAATAAGGACAAATTCAAAATACTCCACTTAGGAAGGAACAATCAGTTGCAGACATATAAAATGGGAAATGACTGCCTAGGAAGGAGTACTGCAGAAAGGGATCTGGGGGTCATAGTTGATCACAAGCTAAATGTGAGTCAACAGTGTAACACTGTTGCAAAAAAAAAAAAAAAAAAAAAAAAAAAAAACATAATTCTGGAATGTATTAGCAGGAGTGTTGTAAGCAAGACACGAGAAGTAATTCTTCCACTCTACTATGTGCTGATAAGACCCCAGCAGGAGTATTGGGCACCACATTTCAGGGAATATGTAGACAAGGGGTTCTCAAACTTCATTGCCCCGTGACCCCCTTCGGACAACAAAAATTACTTCACAACCCCAGGAGGGGGGACTGAAGCCTGAGCCCGCCCAAGCCCCACTGCCCCGGCGGGGGGAGGGGGGGAAAAAAGACGGTGCCCCACTGCTCTGGGAAGGGAGGCCAAAGCTGAAGGGCTTCAGCCCCTAGTCAGGGGACCTGTAACCTGAGCCTGGCCGCCCAGGGCTAAAGCCCTCGGGCTTTGGCTTCGGCCCTGAGGCTCAGACTTCAGACCTCAGCCTCAGCAAGTCTAAGCCAGCCCTGGCAACCCCATTCAAAGGGGGTCGTGACCCACTCTGGGGTCCCGACCCACAGTTTGAGAACCGCTGATGTAGACAAACTGGAGAAAGTCCAGAGGAGAGCAATAAAAATGATTAAAGGTCTAGAAAACATGACCTATGAGGGAAGATTGAAAAAATTGGATTTGTTTAGTCTGGAGAAGAGAAGACTAGGGCGGGAAGGACATGATAGCAATTTTCAAAAGGTTGTTACAAGGAGGATGGTGAATAATTGTCCTTGTTAACCTCTGAGGATATGACAAGAAGCAATGGGCTTAAATTGCAGTAAGTGAGGGTTAGGTTGGACATTAGGAAAAATGTCCTAACTGTCAGGGTAGTAAGCACTGGAATAAATTGCCTAGGGAGGTTGCAGAATCTCCATCATTAGAGGTTTTTAAGAACAGGGTAGACAAACATCTGTCAGGAATGGTCTAGTTATTACATGTCCCCTGCATTCATGGCAGGACTTGGACTAGATGACCTGTGAGGTCCCTTCCAGTCCTACACGTCTATGATTCAGTTCTAAAAATCAGTTTACATTTCCAAGGTGATCTCCACAGTAAAAAGGGCTAGACACATACTTTTTTGGTTATTTTTAAAGAAAGTTACTCTTAGCATTGATATTCTCAAAGTCAGGGACTCACAGCCATGTACTTGGTGAGCCTCAAAGTGCCTGCTCTGCAAATTAATGCAATATGGACATGACACAAAAGTGCATGCAGGTGAAAAGAAAGCAGCATTATATTTAATGCACCATGCAACACTTTCAATTGTGGTATTAAAATATGCTGAATTCCTCCTGTAAACAATTAATTAAAAATAAAAAAGTGAAAATTTCCTGCCTCATAGTATTTGAAAGTAAAGTAGAATTTGGGCAAGGTTATCAATCAAGTACAGCCACTGTTTGTATTTTGAGCACTCTTAGAATCCACAACTGAGTGTGATTTTTCTCTCTTATTTTACATCCTGAGAACCACTTAAGAAACATTACTATGATATGTCTTTATGGGAGTGTCTGTACAAGCACTCCAAGCAAAATTTAAAAAGTCTTATTTTCCAGAAAAGCAGACTGGTGGGCACCAGCACAAAAACACTCAGTAAAATATCCAATAAAATAAAATTAAAAAAAAACAAACAAAACCACTTCTCTGCTTACACTTCTCTGCTGCCGCTTCCAGCAGCTCCCTTTAGTCGGGAATGCTGAACAACGGCCACTGGGAGCTGCGGGAGGAGCCCATGACTGCAGATGGTCAACATCAGCAAAATGTCTCATGGCCTGCAAGCAGATTACGCTGATGGGTTGCATGCAGCCCGCGGGCCGCAGGTTGCCCACCCCGATCTAGTCTGACCTTCTGCCTAACACCTGAATAGAATTTCCCCCAAGTAATTCCTGTTTGAACTGGAGCACATCATTTAAAAAAAAAACTCCCCTCATGATTTAAAAATTGTCAGTGATGGGGAATCCACCACAACATTTGGTTAAGTAGTTCCAATAGTTAATTATTCTCACTGTTAAAACGTTCTGCCTTATTTCCAGTCTGAATAGGACTAGCTTCAACTTTCAGCCACTGGACTGTCATATACCTTTCTTTGCTAGATTGACTATAGGTACTTACAAACTGTGATCAAATTACTTCTTAACCGTCTCTTTGTAAAGCTAAATAGATTAAGCTCCTTGAGTATCACTGAAAGCCATGTTTTCTAGTCCTTTAATCATTCTTCTGGCTCTTCACTGAATCCTCTCTGATTTATCAGCATCCTTCTTGAATTGTAGGCATCGGAACTGGGCATACTATTCCAGCAGTGGTCGCACCAGCGCTGAACACAGAGGTAAAATAAGCACTTTACTCCTACGTGAGAGTCTCTGCTTATAAATTCAAGGATCGCTTTTTAAGCAATTAAAATTACTACTAAGCACTGCATATGCAGGTATTGTACCTAATACCAGCCTCATCTGGGTTTCACAAACTGGTGTGGGAGTCTTTAATAGTCCACTATGCCTGGAGAAACTCCTATTAATATCCTTCCAGATTACTCTTAAAATAACTTATGCACATTAAAAGAAGCACAGGGCTAAACTGTTCTTTCCCCTCACAGGTGTGCAAGGAGGGAGGGTAGGAAGGCTGCATGTAAGTGCCAAGCCCCAGGGCTGTGTGAACCTAGCATTACTAGCAGAGCCAGAAGCCCCCAAAAGGGTCAAGAGGAGGTGATTGAGGTCTTGGCCCTGCCCCACACTCCTCCTTCCCTGTAGGCCAGAGCTCTTGGTTGGTCACACAGGAAACACAAGCTTTTCCCTCTTAATAGTACCATGGAGGCACCTATGTGCCACAGTATTGGAGGCAACAGCATCTCTCCTGAGGCACAGTGCCTCCTGGAGCTTCCATGTAGTGCTGTGGATCTGTAGCTTCCTCAGTAGAGACAGTGTCTGTTGGACCAATCCAGCCCCCAAACTCCTACATGCAATTTTTTCCACAGGAAAAAAAGATTCTTCTTTTTCAATATCCTACTTATTCCTACACATATTAGAAGTAACATCATTTACGTCATATGTAAAGAGGGTGTATTAAATATTAGACTGGACTGTGTAGAGTTCAAGCACTTAAATCTTTGTTGTGTGGACGCATGTATGGTACTTAGTGTAATGGAGCCCATATCCTTAGCCGGTCTTCTAGGGTATGTTTACATGCAAAAAAAAAAAAAATATCCTGGCAGCAAGTCTCAGAGCCCAGGCCAACTGACTTAAGCTTGTGGTATGGGGCTAAAACCCCCTTACTGGTTTCAGAGACCGGGCTCCAGTTCGAGCAGGACCATCTACACTGCTGATTTTAGCTCCATAGTATGAGCCCAAGACAGACTTGAAGACTCTCTGCTGTGGATTTTGGTTTGATCTGGGTTTTTTCTTGCTTTGTAGATGTGTCTCTAGATGTTACTGCAATACAAACAACAAATGTTAACATGTTAATCAGGATATTCCCCAAGTGCATTGTCTGTACAGTTTGGAAGTAGAAAACCAATACCGAAAATGGTTTCAATAGTTTCATACAACTGAAGTGGGGCAAGAAGACAAGAATTGCCATATTGGATCACAACAGTTCTCCAGCTAGTCTAACATCCTATCTGTAACTGGTACCAAATGCTCCAGAGGAAGGTATAAGGAACCCTGAAGCAGACAATTATGGAAAAAACAGCTGATAGAAAGTAACTTCCCCTGAGCCCAATCAGTTAGTGGCTGATTTATTCCCTGAAGGTTTATAAGACCTTTGAAAATTGTATCTGATGTAACTGTGGACACTCTCATTATCCATATAAACATCTAAATCTGTTTTTTAATCCTACTAAACTCTTGGCTTCAATTTCAGCTTGCAGTAGTGAGTTACACACTAATTATATAATGTGTACATATATTTTCTTCAATCAGTTTTAAAATTTATTATTAGTTATTATAATTATTACCACTACCACCACAGCACCCAGGAACCCTAGGTAGACCAGGATCCCATTATGCTAGGCAGTATTAGGCAACATAGGGGGGGGGGGGGGAGATTGTGATCCCTCCAAAAACCTTACAATCCAAGTTATACAATTTTCTGCTTTTTAGTTACCCCTTGTTCTTTTGTAATTATTCATGAGAAAGGGTAAATAGGAATGCTCAATTGTTTTATCAATCTCTTTTCTAAACTGAACAGTTGCAGTCTTTTCAATCTTTCCTGAAATAAAAGTTTGCCTGTAATCATTTTCATTGTTCTTCGCTGGATACCTCCTATTTTTGCTATATCTTTTTTGAGATGAGGTGACCAAAACTGAATACATTTTTCAAGGTGAGAGCATCTATCAATTTACATACAGGCATTATAATTTTTTCCTACATGATGGCATCTGCTTAGTGTTATAACTAATTTAAGGAAGAGACATAATTGACTAGTAAGGAACAGTACTTCATTAGAAACTGGCTATTTGATTTTTTTTCCCCAAACGTAGTTAAAAAAGGAAATTGCTGATGAGTTAGAAAGAGAGACAAAGTTTGGAGGGATTTAATTAGCTGCCCTTCTTTCTGCACTCCGCTTTTCCATAGGGAAATGTCAGTAAGCCAGAAAAGAGTGAAGTTTTTAAGTAAATACAGAAAAAAACTAAGTATAATGCATACTGAACTGAACTGCTTCTTGTATTTGTTTTGAGTGCCAGATCAGAATTTATTACAGAAATTCTGGAGCTGGTCACAACCTTAGCCTTCCTGTTAAATATCTGGTAAAGATTCCATTCATCAGTAATAATCCACAGTTTTATGCACATGGAAAACTGACTATGGATCTTAGATCTGCAGCAGAAAATTTGTTCAATAGAAAGTATGGCTGAAACCCAGGGAAGTAATTTTCTTAATTTATGCAGGTCCAGACAAGGATTATCCACAGAGGAAATGAATTCATGTTTCTGAATACTACATCCCCTGTGTACTCTGCTACTGATAATCGTATAATATCACACATTCATCCCAAAGCGGTTAAAAAAATAAGAGACTGATACATAGGATCCTTTGTTCATCTCAGCAATATGGCAATGATTTTACAGCAGAATACCACATTAGAAGAATAATTTATTCAATCAAAATTGCTGACAGTCTTTACCTAGGTAGAATTCAATTACCTGAGCTGGAAACAAGAAAACATGGTTTGCCCCAGTTTTCAAGTTGTGATTTTTTTTTTAAAGTAAATTACATTGAAATATTGCTGTGGCTTTGATGATCTAATGATTTTTCTCTGCATTCTGCTTGTTCTGAGCTATTGTACCAGAGTTCTTATTTTTATTCTGTTTCTGATGTGTCTGACTCTTACGTGGTCTTAAACGTTTACTTTTGGCCTTCCTTGAACATACATTAAAATGCCACAGCCACCACCGAACGGAGATCATGATTTAGAACTCTGACTGTATAATAATCTACTTCAAGTTCATGTAAAAATTCTAATGCATAAAAATAAAGGGTAATCATTCATCTGGTTTGCAATCTAGAACTGATCAATACACAGTGGCACTAGGCTGCCTGATACTGTTGAATGCTCATTGTGACTATGTCCCTGAATACATTCTGTGCATGGTCTCCTTTCAGGTCAGGCAAGAACAGTTTGATGGGGAGGAAACCATGTACTCTTGAGCCATTCACTTGTATTTGGATCCAGTATCTGTGGAGCATCAATTCTAAATGTTGCTCTCTCTCATTTACAAGAGAACTGCCTTCATAGGAAAGCTTCTCAAGGTTTCTGCAAGTTACAGAAACATTTCATTTTTCTAAAATAAAACCTCTGGAAATTCTAGGAAAGGTATGTCCAATTTTCTCATATTCCTCAGCGCATATATATATAGAAATATAAATACATATATATACACACTTGAACTTTCACTTGGCCCAAATCCTGATGTATTAGTCGCCAATTAAGGCAGATTCAGGGTTTTTTTTTTTTTTTTTTTTTTTTTAAAACAACCACCCCCAAATGCTCCCTATGGGGTAGTTTGAGGTCTTGCAGCCAATTTTTTTTAAAATAATTTGTATATTGTTTTTATACAATTATGTTTAACTTAGTGGATAAAACACAAAGTGGTTTGCAAATTAAACTGCCTCACTCAGGAAGCAGTAGTGAAGTTTGCACTTTATAAGAAGGCTAATACAAAGTATTAGAAAAAGGCCAGCTCCTTCCTAAAATCATATTAGATTATGTTTTGCAGCAGCAGCAGCTAATAATCAAACCGTAGTTTATTTTACTATAAAACCCACTTGGTTGGCAAATTATACTGTCACTTCTGGCAAAAATACTATGTTTCAACTATGTAGCAGTGGGTTATAGCACACAAACCTTATTCTCCCTTTTGAAATCAAATCAAACTGGGTCTTTCAATAGCAAAAGCTGCTGTTGCTAAATTTGCAAGAGTAAAACTTGCCACACAATCTACTCTGGATTGGCTGGAAAATAAAACTGTTGTTTGCCTTTCTGGCAAAGGTATTGCCTTTGAACTACGTGAATGCAGTACAAAAATCCAGGCTCAATTTCTCCTTCTGAAGAGGTCTATTTAGAGCACTAAAGAACAACATAATCCTCCACCCAATTCTTCTGACTCTCTCCCCCACCCCAAAGTCCATTTAGCTAGTTTGCTTTGCCAACCCCTAGCCCTGATTCACCCACAATGTCTGCTTCCTCCACTTCTACTCTTGTGCTGAGGAGAGAGACTGGCAGAAATCCTGTGATCAGGCTGACTTCCTCCACTACAAATTATTCTTTCCTCCTTCAGTTCTTTCTTGCTTAAACAACGCTTCTCCAACTCATTTGAATCCCATGTCCACAATCTCAGCTGCTTTTTTGCCACCATCGACTCACTCAAACTTTCCACTTCATTTCTTTTTCTGACCAGGATCTCACTGAATTCTTCCTACAGAAAATGGAAAAATATTACATAACCTTCCCTCTCCTCTCAGCTTGCGTTCCCTTCTCCCTTACCCTCCACAACTCGACTCCTACCCTGTCGCAGACCCTCCAATTGCTGCAGTGACCCCCCCATCCAATCTCCTGATCTCCCTTGCAGTCATGTTCATATCTTCCTTACTCTTCTCTTCAACCTCTCCCACAGCTTTCCCCCCTCAAAATACAAAAAAAATTTCATCCTAGACCCACTCCTATCCAGTTTGCATTTCTTGCACTCGATTGAAACTGCTCTTGCCAAAGTTTTGAATTACCTCCTCCTAGCTAATGTGCAGAAACCCAGTACTCCATTCTCATCTTCCTTGACCTCTCAAGCTGCCTTTGCCACCATGGACCATGCTCCTCTTCTTGAGATCTTGACCTCCCTTGGATTCTGTCACTCTATCCTCGCCTGGTTCTCCTCATACCTCTCTAAACACTCCTTCAGAGTGTCCTCTAGAGGATCATCCTCTTTTGTCCTCAAACTTTCTGTGATGGGTTTCCTTCTCTGTCCTTGGTCCCCTTCTCTTCTCCTCTACACCTTATCTCATATGCAAACATAATTTCAGCTACTATTTCTATGCTGATGACTCTCAGATCTACTCCTCTGCGACTGAACGGTCTCCTTTTATCCAAACCAAGTTCGTAGCCTGTCTCTCCGGCATTCCCTCATGGATGTATAGATGTTAGCTCAAGCTCAAGCTGGCTAAACCAGAGCTCCAGAAGTTCCCCCACAAGCCCTCCCTGGTACCTTCTTTCTTCATCACTGTGGACAACATCACCATCCTGCTTGTCACGAAGGCCAGAACGTGTGCATCATCTTCAACCTGATCCCCTCTCTAGGTCCTCAGATCCAGGCTACGTCTAAATCTTGCCAATTTTTTTTTTGCATAATATCTCAAAGACATGGTCTTTCCCATCTATCCACACAGCTAACACTCATCTAGCATTTCGATTACTACAACATCCTTCTCTCTAGCCTTGACAAATGCAGATTTGCCCCACACAGGATGCTGTCATAAATATAAGTCTCATAGCCCATCATTTTGTCCATGTCACTTCTCTCTTTTTATCCCTCCATTGACTCCTCTTTTATCACCACATGAGCTGTTTGTATTCACATTCAAAGTCCTTGATGGTCAGTCCCCTCTTTACGCATCTCTCATTTCTACTGAGCTGATGACACTTGCCTCCAATCAGACCATGTCAGCTTCTCTTGCCCACTGGTTAAATATACCAACAAGTACCTTCATTCCTTCTCCCATGCTGCCCCTCATGCTTGGGAGGAACACCCCATAAACATCTGCAAAGCTACCTCATTATCATTCTCCTAATCCCTCCTCCAACACTCTCCTTTGTCTAGATCCCTACCAAAAAAAAACTCCAACAAAAACAAAAAACAAAACAACAAAAACCACAAAACCCCCACTACAATACTGGGTGCTATTTTTGTTAATATCCTTTTGAGTTAGATGACATTTATCATCAGTTACATTCCTTACATATGCAGGAGTTCAAGAGATATCTACAGGAACAGGTTGGCAGAAGAGGTAGAACACAGAAGCAGAATATTTAACTTCACGTTCAACTGCAAAGCTGAATTAGGAATACATTCATAGATTCTCTACCACCCATCTTAACAGCTACCTTTTTGTGGACTGTGCAGGTGTTGAGGACCCCAAATGAGTTCCCAAAGGAAAAAAGACATGTACCTGAGCCCAAATTCTCTTGCTTAGGGATATATAATAATTACTTTGAATATATTTAACAGTCATATTGATTTGACAGCAGAATTGCATTATGCAGTAATAATACATAAGAATGTAATATTCAGAACTATTCTGTAGCATCTCCTATATGGTCTAATATTTAATTTGATTTATTAACAGCTGCTAAAGCATACATCACTGTCTATTTCTTACCCTACAGTGACCAAACATCATTTATAATTTTTTTCAGTGAAACAGCATATTCAAAACCTTCTTTCCTGAGTACAACATTTTAAGGAACTCTAACTTACATGTTGTATAATCTGAAAACATGGTGCAGAAATGTTTATTTTTTTAGGACAATAATTTTAGATTTAAACGAGATTTCAGCCCTCCTTAATGTAAAAAAACAATTACCTACCTTTTGTAACTGTTGTTCTTTTCAGAGGTGTTGCTCATGTCCATTCCATTCTAGGTGTGTGCGCACCCACGTGCACAGTTGTCAGAGACCCATAGGGTCGGCTGTGGTGCCCCCTTAAGTGCTATGCTCATGCATCAGTATTTTAGGTGCCGCTGACCCTATGACCCCTCAGTTCCTTCTTGCCGGCAACTTCGACACAGGGGTAGGAGGGCAGGTAATGGAGTGGACATGAGCAATACATCTCAAAGAACAACAGTCACAAAAGGTAGGTAACTGTTTTTTCTTCGACTGCTTGCTCATGCCAATTCCATTCTAGGTAACTCACAAGCAGTATCCTCAGAACTGGGCTCGGAGTTCGCAGTTTAGCAGCTTGTAGTACAGCCCCATCGAAGCTAGCATCATCCCAGGCCTGCTGGGTAAGTACATAGTGGGACGTGAGCTTATGGACGGAAGACCAGGTGGCTACCCTACAGATATCTTGGATAAGCACTTGGGCCAGAAAAGCAGCCAAATAGGCCTGCACCTTGGTCTAGTGAGCAGTTACAATCATCAGGGGTGGCACCTTCGCCTGATCATAGCAGTAGCGAATGCAAGCAGTGATCCAAGAAGAAATTCTTTGAGCAGACACTGGGACGACCTTTCATCCTGTCGGCCACCTTGACGAATAACTGTGTTGACTTGCAGAATGCCTTGGTCCTTTAAATGTAGAAGGCTGATGCCCAGTGATGAGCTGCCAAAATCTTAACAACTGGTTCCCTCCTCACTCCATGAGGGGGTCGTGGCCCGCCCCCCGGGACTCCTGCCCTATCCACCCTCCCCCCCCCCGCGTTCATGAGTGGGGTGGGCACAAGGAGATTGTTGTAGGGACCAGATGGAGGCCAGGGAAGTAGCCAGAGGGATGTACATCTTCCACTTCACATGCAACATCAAAGGGAACAGAGGCTGTATCCATTTTCATGCAGAGGTTCTTGTGCATTAGTAATCTCAGGGACTTCTTAAAAGGGATCTCAGGGAAAGTCACTGCTTGAAGATTCCCTGGCAATGCAGATGAGGCAGAAGAGAGAGGGCCCAGAGCTAATGAAGCGCTTAGGAACATAGTTGTATGGGAGGACTATTTGCTGTAAAGTATCAGAGGGGTAGCCGTGTTAGTCTGAATCTGTAAAAAGCAACAGAGGGTCCTGTGGCACCTTTAAGAAGTGAGGTTCTTACCCACGAAAGCTTATGCTCCCAATACTTCTGTTAGTCTTAAAGGTGCCACAGGACCCTCTGTTGTTATTTGCTGTAAAGAATCCAGGATAAACGAAATCCCACTAGGGTGACCAGATGTCCTGATTTTATAGGGACAGTCATGATTTTTGGGTCTCTTATATAGGCTCTTATTACCCCCCCCCAATCCCGATTTTTCACACTTGCTGTCTGGTCATACTAAATCCCACCCTCCAACAATGGGGAACAAATATTTAATAATGAGCTCTTAAATCTAGCAGTGAAAGATGTAACATGATCCAATGGCTGGAAGTTAAAGTTAAACAAATTCAAACTGGAAATAAAGTGTCAAATTTTAACAGTGAAAATAATTAACCATTGGAACAATTTATCAAGGGATGTAGTGGATTCTCCGTCACTGAAAACTTTAAAATCAATATTGGAAACATAGGAATGAATACTTCCTGTGGGAAATTACTCTAGAGTCTAATAGGCCAAATTCATCAGTATGTTCTCTTCTGATATACTGCCTGGGCTCAAGATACTTCATGGCTATGGGAGATGTAGACAGAACAGGCAAGTAAAACTCCTTCCTGACAAGTCTCCAAAAAGGTACCAGATTTGTTTGGAATAGATAGTATTTCAATAACCAGCCCCTCTTCCTCACCATATCTCTGAAGAAATTACTACAGCACTAAGGCTATAGTTTCTGTGGATATAGTGCAGGATGCAGTGGGCTGCTTATGTGGATGTGAAGCTCATTTTGATGTGCTCTTTTATATGCAAAAGACTCTGCACCCAACTCCCTTGGAAAAAACACCCCTTTCATGATCTATTCCACACTAGGACAACTATTAAAAGAGTGGCTGGACTAGTTCAACACTGGTTTAAGTGTCACTAAGGGGATTACACAGCTATTTTTACCATTTAATCAGGGTCAAGGATTTGGTCCTTGGTGTTTAATTACTCAGACAGTTATTTCCCCCATTTATCATCTCTGTGCATCCAGACTGTGCATTTTAACTCCTCTAACCTTCTCACAAGTCATTCCCCCAGATTCCTAATCATTTTACTCTTCCCTGAACTCCTTCCAATTAGGCAATATATTATACAAAAATAAATCCCTCAAAAATAATTTATTTAAATTTCACCTTAATATTATTAGTCAGTCTGATATTTTAAACAAATAAAAGCAAAAAAAACCAACAACTTTATTTTTCTGATTTCTTTGCAGCATTAGAAACACTATAAAGTATGCCGAACGTGCACAGAGTTTGTGGACTATCTGAGCTTCACTCTATTGAAAGCGCACTCCCCATCATCTGAATTGAGGAAAAACTCTGTTTAATCCGGTGATGTTTATTTGCAATCCTATTCTTCTCAGCCTCTCTTTGTTGATAACAGCAGCAAGGCCAGATTGCAATACTCTTAGTCCAAGTAGGGCATATTCCTCAAGCAGTTCCATTGACTTCACTACTCATCCAGCCCAACTAAGGAGCAGCGCCTACCTGTGCTGCCTCGGAAACAGAACAGGACTAAAGTGTCACTGAGAAGTCAGAGTCTCAGCCCTTCTCTCCCTCTTGCTCTGTGTGGTATAAGCCTTACCTACCCCACTGCAATGGCTTACTTGTGCTGCCTGGCACACTGACAGGGTAGAGCCAAGGCTTTGCTCACTCCTTACCTGCCCACCACCCCTCATCATCCACATGTGTGGGAAGAGAGTAGTACCCAGGCGGGAGTTGCTCTCCCTGCCACACAGAGTCTGACACTGCATGTTGCCCATGCAGGCTAGCAGCAAAGCTGATGACTGAGCCCAAAGGATCTGGCTCATACAGGCAGGATATTTTATAGAAGTGTCTTGGTAATTGATTTTTACAGAAATCCAGTGTTCTAGCATTAGAGGTGTCTTTCAACGGACACGGGACAAGCTAAAGGGAAACTACATCACCAGCAAGAAACACTAAAAAAAAAAAAAAAAGTTACTCAGAATTCCATCTCTGGGTACAGGGGCACACTTGTGCCTGTATCATGTCCTGTTTAGCTGACTGAGCTCTAACCCACCCTGAGAGTTAGATTATAAATACATTATCTTTTTGTTGTTGTTATACTAACAAAGCTTAATACAACAAAAAAAGATGGAGATACCACCTATTCTGAGTCTCACGCTAACTATGACGATCTCTCTTCACCACCGTGACAGGGTTGTTTTATTTAATTTTAATTGTTTGGGGAAGGGGAATGCCACTACAGTATAAACCAAGCTACACATGCCATCTTTTTTATTCTTGTCAGCTGCATCAAGCCTCCCATTTAGCTGTATGTGGGAAATCTCAACATTTCCAAAGAAGGCTGTTCAACGGTTTTCACAAATTACTTCTGAGTCTCCCTCTGTCTGCAGAGGAAAAACAAAAACCAGTGCCAAATAGTTTTCTCCTCACCCCAACCCTCCACACATAATATAGTATCTGGAAAGGTACTGAAAGGTCTTCTGCCTTATAGTTCAGTCATTCCTCATAACAGGTATCTATTTAGCTTGAGCTTTGGAGGCTTTCAAATATTTCCTTTAAAAACATTCAAGACGCTTTCTGCTTTGCATGTAGCAGGGTTTATAGCCTCTCTATGAAGTAGGTTAGAAACAGAAACATACTCTACTCTGGGAACCTCAGAAGAGTTGGTTTACTGGACAAATGAAAATGAGGCAGAGGCATTACGCTGTTTAGAGTTGGACTGAGTTGGAGGAGGATCCCATAAAATCCTGGGGGGTGGGGGGTGGTAAGTGGGGTGGTATGATGGCTGCCATTAAAAAGCCAGCATTTGCTGGAGAGTTTCAACAGGCTCATTTAACTAGAGGGAATTGTGCTGTCACATACATTGTGTAACAATTGTTGTCAAATGCTGACTTTTTAATAGAGGCCACTGTAACCAATACACCTCCACTACCAAGAACACCATAGCAGAGTTGAAAAAGAAAATGTAAGCACTACTGAACAAACTATATTAACTTTCCTTCTTTGTTGTACTGGTACAGACAGTGGGTGATGTCCTTCTGCTGCCAGCTAACTGTCATGTAGTTCAAGGGGTAGCAGTCTGTACTACAATGCCAAAGGTTCAGGCTTCAAAACACTGCTGAGGCATTATGGGAGACTTGTTACAGTTATATTGACTATAATTTGGTTTAGGTTTAATCACACTCATAGACTTTAAGGTCAGAAGGAACCATTATGATCATCTAGTCTGACCTCCTGCACAATGCAGGCCACAGAATCTCGCCCACCCACTCCTGTAACAAACCCCTAACCTATGTCTGAGTTATTGAAGTCCTCAAATCGTGGTTTAAAGACCTCCCCTCATTTGGAAATAACAATTCTTAGGTTGAAAAGTGAAACACTCTAAAAGTTTAGAAATAATAAAATGTTTTTGCAACCTTAATTCTGCACCACGATGTGTGCGCATTAAGATACAATTTTTGACTACACTTGAGATACTGACAAACCAGGTTCCAGATTATGCCGAAGTCCCCATGCCTTACTTGGATACTAACAAATACATAATTGGAATTAGTCTGCCTCACCTGTGTGTTAGTATTGTTAAAATAGGTTTTCAGAGTTATAAAATGTGCCTTTAAAAGTCTTTATTGAATGTTTGTAAGTTGCTGCATACATTAATCTGACTTTCAACATCTATATCCCACATTGTAAAGTAATATTTGAGCGTTTGCAATTCCTGTCTGGTGATTTACACAGTTATAGAAAAGGAGACATTAATTAATGTGAAATGTTTGCTTCCAACAGAAGGTGTTTGGGCCTTTTCTGTTAGGCAGGACCTTCAACAGAAGAATAACTAGTGTGGAACATCAGAGAACAAAAGACTTTGTTGGCTGCTCTCAGTTGCCTCCTCCACCCCCGAAAAAGAGAGACATGCAAGTGAATTTCTCCCATCAGTTGAGCTGGCAGCTCAGAGAAGGGCAGGGGAATGAATAAAAAGTCCAAACAAAGAGGAATTGTATCTTTATGCTGCTTGGACTCTCAAGAACAAAGTTTTCTAGGCATAAGCAAGAGATTCGTCTGGGTTAGCCTTCTGGGACATGTAGAGCTTGCTTGTTATATTACCTTTTAAAACTTAAGACTTTAATTCATTTGTGTGTGTATGTATACTTGCTTTAACCTTATAAATAACTCCAGTTTCCTTTTACCAATAATAAATCTTTAGACTGTTTATTATAAGATTGGCTACAAGCATTGTCTTTGATGTGATGTAAGATGCAATTGACTTGGGGCAACTGACTGATCCTTTGGGACTGAGAGTTACCTGAATATTATTGTGATTTTTTGACATAAGGGATCATCTATCAAAAAGACAAGCTTACCTGGGTGGCAAGATAGACCAGAGTGCCTAAGGGACTGTCTGTGACTCCATGTTAAGGCTGCTAGAGTGCTTAAGAATTTACACTTGATAATTGGTTGGTGAAATCTAAGTATAGAACTCACAGCTGATTTGGGGTTTCTGCCCTGCTTTGTGTCAGTCTGCCTTGAGGTTGATACTCATGGCCTTCAGCCACTGCAGGACAGCTTGACATTATCACATACTTTTTCTCCCCGCAAACATCCCATCCTCATTCAGGATAGAAGCACAAGAGGACAGAATTCAGATGAGACAAGGAACCTTGGAATTGGCATTTCCTAACTTTCAAGTGATTGATTTTGTAATCTAACATTTTTTTAGATGCAATACTACATAAGACAAGCAAAATCAACTTGGATATTTATAATCAAGAGCTTACTCCATTTCAGGTATATACGGTTCAGTCAGAGTATATAGTTCAACTGTCTTTGTCTAAAGTACTTTCTTTTAATCCTGTGAAGATGTGACAAAGATATTGTTGAATATGTCATTCAGACTGCTGCAACCCTGGTAATAAATAATGCTCAAACATTTTTCTCCTACATAGTATGTATGTATGTATGTATGTAATACAAAAGTGGGCAATGTGAATCATGAATTAGAAATGACAAAAAACATTTGTTATTAATATACAATACTCCAGAGAAATGATGTGTAAGTAACACAGAAAACCTTTAGCCCGCTTGTGTATGCCTTTTGTGGTACACAAGGTGCTACACAGCTGAATCATTACTTCAGTGGGAATTGCATGTACTCTGCAGCTCTGAAACTCTGGATATAGGGGTCTCAAAAGTTGGGCACTTAAAAACACGAGGCACACAAAATTAGTGAAATGTGACCTTAGTCATTACTTTTCTCTTTTTCTCTTGTACGGTTTACATGCAATAACTTCATCAATTCTATAGGAATGATCATGTGATCTCACCAATAGTGTTTCAGCAGAGTATTTAATAGTTAAGATATTAAATCAAGATTACTACATCTTTAAGAATACTAACCATTGCATATTGAATGCTGTTAAATGTAACAGCAAACAAAGGAAACTTTTACAGTTTTCTACTGTATGATCATCCTTAATGATGCAAAAAAAATTAAACTCTTACATTTACTGATAAACACCAGTGAGTTAGTTTACAACAACAGAAAAATAATCCATATTAACCTATGCCTTTTTTGTATGAGATGTAATTAAAGCATCTGTTAAACATCACTAAAGATCTGTTGCATAGATTACAACTGACTGAATTGAATACATTTTCTAATTTCTGGAATATTGCCCAATTGGAGAACAAAAAAGCCAAACAAGATTTATATTTTAATTGTATTGAAACTGCTTAGGAATCTAGATACATAAGCAATTGGCAATACATAACCCTTTCATCAGTCTGTCATCTTTTATCTGACGTTTACATTTTCCTTTAGAAATAGCAAACTATCATCCAAGCTATAGTAGCTTTTACTGTGCCTGCAGATGCACTGTGTAACATCTTAAGTTTGCTATGTCTCTATAATGCCTTTTTGCCAATTTGCAAATCCACTTATAATGAATACCATGTATGAATCTTAACCTGTAAAGTCAGACGAAAAAAACCTCCATTATATTGGCTGATCAGAAATTTTTCCCTCCATATTTTTGTCCTTTAGCCAGTCATCATCAATCCAATTAAACCTTCCAGCTAACTGAGAAGAGCACCCTTGCTTTCCATTCTGCACCGTTGCAGTATCACCAGACATGCCAGCTGCTCCTCACCATTTATTCCTCACCATGTTTAATTCCATCATTTGCTAGTGCAGCATAGTGAAGAAAAGATGGTTGTGCTGCCTCGTGCTGATCATGAAAGAGGGAGGGGAAAAAAACAAAAAAAAAACCCCTCTCATCTCCAGACAGTTCAGGTGTGCAAGATCTGACAGATTAACCCAAACCTACAAGATAGGACAAATGTGTCACATAATTTATAATCACTTTTATCAGCGAGTAAGATTTTGATGGTGTTCATCACCTCCATATCTGAGCACCTTACAAACACTAGCGAATTAAGCTTCAGAACAATGTCTTTGTAAGAGCAGAGAATAAAACCCAAATCTCTTGACTCCAAAACCTGTGCCCATACTCTTCCTCATCCTCATCCCCCGAGAGATATTGGTTGACAAGTGAATGTGCTACAAACATTCAGATTCACAGGGAAAAAACCCTAAAACTGCATTTTTAAAACATTTATATTGTTATATTAAGGATACCAAGGTTTTCACTGAAAGAGTTAAAGATGTCATGCAACAACTGTCCAGAGAGAGTGTTAAGGGTCACATGAGACATTACAAAACATCTACATCATAGACTGTAATTCCCACTGTCTCTCGCAGACGAAAGGATGCCAACAATCTAATGCATAACTAAACAGTGAAAACTCCTAAATGGCTACAAGCCCATGATTATGCTTTATTCAGATTAAATGTTTTTCTTTTTTCTAGTTAAAAGACTTGCACTAAAAGTGTGAAATCAAAGAAAATAAATTATTTCAAATTAAAGACAAGTGAAAACCTGCAAATTGCATGGAAGAAAGGCCTTGTCTACATGAACACAGTTTGTGGCAACCTGGGATGAAATCTACCTTGCACTAGCCTGCTGCATGCTAAGGTTATGTCTATACTGCAATTAAACACCCATGGCCGAAGCATGAAGGGGCATATGAATATCTGGCACGTAAATACCTTGCAACACCAGCTACAAAAGTGTCATGCAAATGCCTGTTCTCACTTTCAGGTGACATTGTAAATAAGAAGCAGGCAGCATTATTTCCAGTAAATGTAAACGAACTTGTTTGTCTTAGTGATTGGCTGAACAAGAAGTAAGACTGAGTGGACTTGTAGGCTCTAAAGTTTTACATTGCTTTGTTTTTGAGTGCAGTTATGTAACAAAAAAAGCTACATTTGTAAGTTGCACTTTCCCAATAAAGAGATTGCACCACATTTCCTGTATGAGGTGAATTGAAAAATACTATTTATCTTTTTTACAGTGCAAACATTTGTA
Organism: Chrysemys picta bellii; assembly: GCF_011386835.1. Lineage (NCBI taxonomy): Eukaryota > Metazoa > Chordata > Testudines > Emydidae > Chrysemys > Chrysemys picta. Next base: position 110,610,412 of record NC_088795.1, on the reverse strand, counting down.
ATACAAAATATAAAATGAGCACTGTACACTTTGTATTCTGTGTTGTAATTGAAATCAATATATTTGAAAATGTAGAAAAAAACAAAATATTTCTAATATATTTAAATTGGTATTCTATTATTGTTTAGCAGCACTTTTAAAACTGTGATTAATTGTGATTCATTTTTTAATCGAGTTAATTTGTTTAGAGATACTCGCTTGAGTTAACTGAAATTAATTGACAGCCGTAGTGCTTATATAGATACAGGTTATTTTGCTTTGCTGAAAATATACTGGCATAATGCATCCTATACAAATATAACTGTATCTATGCTAGGACTTTTATCAGCTTAATTATATCAGGGAAAAAAAAATCACACCTATAAATTTCAAAGGTATGCCATTAAAACATTAAGTATAGACCAGGCCTCATCAGCATAGCTGCTCCTTATCAAGAAAAGTTATTTTTGTATATAGAAGACATTAGCACTGAATACTATACTGAGGTGTTTCTGCTCTAAAATCATTAATTTTTGTCAACCAGCTGGGAGAAACTTCACCCTCTTCTCCCCCCCCCCTTTATTCTTGTCTGAGACTATCCTAAGGAAATTCTATCCAAAAATCTCAGCCGAAGCAGTATTATTTACACTATTAAATCACATAGAAATTAGAAAATGCAAAGTTACAGTTTACCACTGTATCTGTAATTTTCAGGGAGTAGTAAAAGAGATGAGTATCTGGTGGGCCAAGGAGAAAAAGTTAAGAATAAGAGAGGAAGAATAGCAGTGCAGAGAGGAAGAAGCTGCAGTTGTGAGGGAGGCATGAATGGGGGAATAGAAATAGTGAAGAGTATAGGAAGTAAGAGGAAAGGACCAGGAGAGGCAGATAGCCTGGGAGATACTGTGATTGGACCACTTCAACCCTTCATACATTATACGTACTCCATGTATCCTCCATCATGAGAATGGAACCATGTTCACTCTAGCTGGTACTTCTAGAACTCAGGATAATGGCATTCAATATGAATGAACTGAAGACAGTATAAAATTAGCAATTGTCCACTGTTAGTATCTGTAGAACAGGCAAACAGAAGTAAAAGGCTACATTTGTTGTGTGGGTGAATGAAAAGGACATTAATTAATAGACTACTGAGATCACAATCACTCAGATTTATAAAAAACTAACCACCACTCCACATGCCACTCTTGTTTATAGATGTACAGAGGAAACTGAAACCACCACATCTGCCCCTTAGAGACCTGGACCATCTATAGCCTGAAAATGTCTCTCTGGCAGCTTGATGAAGAAGAATAACCTCCCAAGACACTTATTTACAGGAACATAGTTGTGCATTTGTGTTTTGGATATCTGGGAGCAGCCGTCTTCTCTTAGCTGGCAGCAGTGTGCATTGATTTAAATCAAAGTGATTAAAATCACCTATTTTAACCATGATTTAAATCAGTAAGCAGGAAACCTTAATTTAAATAAATTTTAATCATGTTTTGCATTCGTACTTTTTAGTTATTTTTCCTAAAGACAGATTGGTTGATTGATTCATATTAAAAACACACTGATTTTCAATTAAATAGAGTCTTTACACCAAACTTAATTCACCTCTACCCCGATATAACGCAACCCTATATAACACAAATTAGGATATGATGCAGTAAAGCAGTGCTCCAGCAGGGGTGGGACTGCGCACTCCGGCGGATCAAAGCAAGTTCGATATAACGCGGTAAGATTTTTTGGCTCCCGAGGACAGCGTTATATCGGGGTAGAGGTGTACTTTAAAAAAAAAAAAAAATTAAAAAACACTAACCAGGCATAGTGTATCTATACATATTTATTTAGGCAATTATATAGCTTGCCTTATATTTATTCAGATTCTTAATTTTTACACTTCTATTAGGATAGAAAATGGTGAATAATGCATATCTTAGTTACTATGATAAAGAAGAACAGGAGGACTTGTGGCACCTTAGAGACTAACAAATTTATTAGAGCATAAGCTTTCGTGGACTATAGCCCACTTCTTCGGATGCATATAGAATGGAACATATATTGAGGAGATATATATACACACATACAGAGAGCATAAACAGGTGGGAGTTGTCTTACCACCTCTGAGAGGCCAATTAATTAAGAGAAAAAAACTTTTGAAGTGATAATCAAGCTAGCCCAGCACAGACAGACAGTTAGATAACAAGTGTGAGAATACTTACAAGGGGAGATAGATTTCAATGTTTGTAATGGCCCAACCATTCCCAGTCCTTATTTAAACCGGAGTTGATTGTGTCTAGTTTGCATATCAATTCTAGCTCAGCAGTTTCTCGTTGGAGTCTGTTTTTGAAGTTTTTCTGTTGTAATATAGCCACCCGCAGGTCTGTCACTGAATGACCAGACAGGTTAAAGTGTTCTCCCACTGGTTTTTGAGTATTTTGATTCCTGATGTCAGATTTGTGTCCATTAATTCTTTTGCGTAGAGACTGTCCGGTTTGGCCAATGTACATGGCAGAGGGGCATTGCTGGCACATGATGGCATATATCACATTGGTAGATGTGCAGGTGAACGAGCCCCTGATGGTATGGCTGATGTGATTAGGTCCTATGATGATGTCACTGGAATAGATATGTGGACAGAGTTGACATCGGGGTTTGTTACAAGGATAGGTTCCTGGGTTAGTGGTTTTGTTCAGTGATGTGTGGTTGCTGGTGAGTATTTGCTTTAGGTTGGGGGGTTGTCTGTAAGCGAGGACAGGTCTGTCTCCCAAGATCTGTGAGAGTAAAGGATCATCTTTCAGGATAGGTTGTAGATCTCTGATGATGCGCTGGAGAGGTTTTAGTTGGGGGCTGAAGGTGACAGCTAGTGGTGTTCTGTTATTTTCTTTGTTGGGCCTGTCTTGTAGGAGGTGACTTCTGGGTACTTGTCTGGCTCTGTCAATCTGTTTTTTCACTTCAGCAGGTGGGTATTGTAGTTTTAAGAATGCTTGATAGAGATCTTGTAGGTGCTTGTCTCTATCCGAGGGATTGGAGCAAATGCGGTTATATCTTAGAGCTTGGCTGTAGACAATGGATCGTGTGGTGTGTCCTGGATGGAAGCTGGAGGCATGTAGGTAAGTGTAGCGGTCAGTAGGTTTCCGGTATAGGGTGGTATTTATGTGACCGTCGCTTATTAGCACAGTAGTGTCCAGGAAATGGACCGCTTGTGTGGATTGATCTAGGCTGAGGTTGATGGTGGGATGGAAATTATTGAAATCATGGTGAAATTCCTCAAGGGCTTCTTTTCCATGGGTCCAGATGATGAAGATGTCATCAATGTAGCGCAAGTAGAGTAGGGGCGTTAGGGGACGAGAGCTAAGGAAGCGTTGTTCTAAGTCAGCCATAAAAATGTTGGCATATTGTGGGGCCATGCGGGTACCCATAGCAGTGCCGCTGACTTGAAGGTATATATTGTCCCCAAATGTGAAATAGTTGTGGGTGAGGACAAAATCACAAAGTTCAGCTACCAGGTTAGCTGTGATATTATCAGGGATACTGTTCCTGATAGCTTGTAGTCCATCTTTGTGTGGAATATTGGTGTAGAGGGCTTCTACGTCCATAGTGGCCAGGATGGTGTTTTCTGGAAGATCACCGATGGATTGTAGTTTCCTCAGGAAGTCAGTGGTGTCTCGAAGATAGCTGGGAGTGCTGGTAGCGTAGGGTCTGAGGAGAGAGTCTACATAACCAGACAAGCCTGATGTTAGGGTGCCAATGCCTGAGATGATGGGGCGTCCAGGATATCCAGGTTTATGGATCTTGGGTAGCAAATAGAATACCCCTGGTCGGGGTTCTAGGCATGTGTCTGTACAGATTTGTTCCTGTGCTTTGTCAGGGAGTTTTTTTAGCAGATGGTGTAGTTTCTTTAGGTAATCCTCAGTGGGATCAGAGGATAATGGCCTGTAGAATGTGGTGTTAGAGAGCTGTCTAGCAGCCTCCTGGTCATATTCCAATTTATTCATGATGACGACAGCACCTCCTTTGTCAGCCTTTTTGATTATGATGTCAGGGTTGTTTCTGAGGCTGTAGATGGCGTTGTGTTCTGCATGTATGAGGTTATGTGGCAAGTGATGTTGCTTTTCCACAATTTCAGCCTTTGCACGTCGACGGAAGCACTCTATGTAGAAATCCAGTCTGTTGTTTCGACCGTCCGGAGGAGTCCACGCAGAATCCTTTTTTTTGTAGTGCTGGTAGGGAGGATTCTGTGGGTTAGTATGCTGTTCAGAGGTATGTTGGAAATATTCTTTGAGTCGGAGACGTCGAAAGTAGGATTCTAGGTCACCGCAGAACTGTATCATATTCATGGGTCTGGAGGGACAAAAGGAGAGGCCCCGAGATAGGACAGACTCTTCTGCTGGGCTAAGAGTATAGCTGGAAAGATTAACAATATTGCTGGGTGGGTTAAGGGAACTACTGTTGTGGCTGCTTGTGGCATGTAGCAGTTTAGATAGTTTAGTGTCCTTTTTCCTTTGTAGAGAGGCAAAGTTTGTCTTGTAAATGGCTTGTCTAGTTTTTGTAAAGTCTATCCAAGAGGAAGTTTGTGTGGAAGGTTGGTTTCTTATGAGAGTATCCAGTTCTGAGAGCTCATTCTTAATCTTTCCCTGTTTGCTGTATAGGATGCTGATCAGGTGATTTCGCAGTTTCTTTGAGAGTGTGTGACACAGTCTCTCAGCATAGTCTGTGTGATATGTAGATTGTAATGGATTTTTTACCTTTAGTCCTTTTGGTATGATGTCCATCTGCTTGCATTTGGAAAGGAAGATGATGTCTGTCTGTATCTGTACGAGTTTTTTCATGAGGTTGATGGATTTCCACTCCATACGGCTAAATGCAGTGCCTTGCATAATGAAAGGTTTCAGAGTAGCAGCCGTGTTAGTCTGTATCCGCAAAAAGAAGAACAGGAGGACTTGTGGCACCTTAGAGACTAACAAATTTATTAGAGCATAAGCTTTCGTGGACTATAGCCCACTTCTTCGGATGCATATAGAATGGAACATATATTGAGGAGATATATATACACACATACAGAGAGCATAAACAGGTGGGAGTTGTCTTACCACCTCTGAGAGGCCAATTAATTAAGAGAAAAAAACTTTTGAAGTGATAATCAAGCTAGCCCAGCACAGACAGACAGTTAGATAACAAGTCAAAATACTCAAAAACCAGTGGGAGAACACTTTAACCTGTCTGGTCATTCAGTGACAGACCTGCGGGTGGCTATATTACAACAGAAAAACTTCAAAAACAGACTCCAACGAGAAACTGCTGAGCTAGAATTGATATGCAAACTAGACACAATCAACTCCGGTTTAAATAAGGACTGGGAATGGTTGGGCCATTACAAACATTGAAATCTATCTCCCCTTGTAAGTATTCTCACACTTGTTATCTAACTGTCTGTCTGTGCTGGGCTAGCTTGATTATCACTTCAAAAGTTTTTTTCTCTTAATTAATTGGCCTCTCAGAGGTGGTAAGACAACTCCCACCTGTTTATGCTCTCTGTATGTGTGTATATATATCTCCTCAATATATGTTCCATTCTATATGCATCCGAAGAAGTGGGCTATAGTCCACGAAAGCTTATGCTCTAATAAATTTGTTAGTCTCTAAGGTGCCACAAGTCCTCCTGTTCTTCTTTTTGCGGATACAGACTAACACGGCTGCTACTCTGAAACCTTTCATTATGATAAAGAGTTTTACTTGGGATTTGTGCCAAACTCTATTTGGATGGAAATTTGAATCCAATTAATGCAGAAAAATTTTTAAGTTGTTTTCATTAATTAATACTACCGTTAATGTGTTGGATATATAAGGAAAAAAGGTTCATCAAAACATGTTTTGCATTTAAAATTGATTTACAAAACGAAGGAAGTACTATCTGGAGTAAGTGAACTGATCTGATTGTTTCTCACTAGCGGGTCCTTCAGGATTTTAGAACTAATAGATCTCATCCTCATCCTTAGGTTTTATTCATAGACTGGAAGAGGAAAACAAAACTTTCCTAATTATTCAGCTCCCAATGGTCTCTTGATTTTTTCTGTGTCTGCACTATCAAGACTATACCCGCATAGCTACACCAGCATAACCCCATAGCATACATGCAGCCTATACCAATGGAAAAGGTTTCTCCATCAGTATAGGAACACTGTCTTCCTGAATCAAGTTAGCTACATGGACAAAAGCATTCTTCCATTGACATAGCTGCATCTAGAGTAGGGATTAAGTTGGCACAGTTATGTCAGTCAGGGGTGTGTTTTTTCACACTCCTGACCAATGAGGTTATGTCAGTCTAACATTTAAGTTTAGACCAAATGAAGAGAAGGTTAGTCACCTTGTGCAGTAACTGAGGTTCTTCGAGATGTGAGTCCCTGTGGGTGCTCCACTTTAGGTGTTTGTGCACCCTGCACCTCTAGTTTGAGAATTTCGACAGCAGTACCTGGCTGGGCCACACATGCGCTCTCCCCATCTCGCACCTGCAGCAGCACTTAACTAGTGGAAATGGTCCTGTTCCAGTATGAACCGAAGAAATTTCTTGTGCCTAGGGCATACAGAAATATGAAAATATGAGTCTTGCAGGTCGAGGGCTGCAAACCAATCCCCTCGTTCCACTGCTGAAATGATTGTAGCTAATGTAACCATCCTGAATCGTCGTGTTCTGATGAATTTGTTTAGCCTTTCCCTCTGTGATGTACCAGGACTGGCTCTACAGCACCCAGTTATAGGAGATGTTCCACTCCACTCTCAGGAAGTGCTCGTGAGAGAGGTTCCTGGAGAGGGAGAGTGGGTAGGAGGGATGGGGAGGAACTGTATAGCATAGCTGGTCTTGATGATTTCCAGTACCCATCTGTTGGAAGTGATGGCCCTCCAGTTTGGACAGAATGGTATTAGATAATTAGTAAAGGGATGGCTGGTGGGAGGAAATGTTGGCAGCAAAAGTTGGGGGAGGTCTGGCAAGCCCTTGACCAAACCTTCAAATCTGCTCTTTACAGGTTGATTGTTGAGATTTGGTGGGTTGGGAGGAGCTTGGTCTGCATCTGGCCAGTCTCTGTCTACACCTCTGGTTATCATATTTTCTTGGCTGCTGTGTGTATGGGGCCTTTCTGGGATGCTGCGATGTATAATACCTGCCTTGTTTTTATTTTGTTGCAGGTGTATAGATGCAAAGAGACCTGAGCATGGCCCTTGAATCTTTCAACAAATGGAGCAACTCGTCAGTCTTGGCGGCAAAGGGTTCTGGACCTTTGAATGGAAGGTCCTCTACCGTGGCTTGGCCTCCCTATGTAAGCCCGACAGGTGAAGCCAGAAGGCCCAGCATATTACTATGGCGATGGTGATGGTAGTTGCTGCCATGTCAGCAGAGTCCAAAGAGGCTTGGAGGGCAGTTCTAGCTAAGAGATGGCCCTCAGAAATGAGCGATGTAAACTGCTCTTTTGTCCTTTGATATATAGTCAATAAAGTCAGAAAATTTGGAATGATTTATATGGTCATACTTCACCATAATTGGCAATCCAGAAGTGTAGCATCACTGATGAATAGGCCTGCAGCCGAGTAAATCCAGTGTTTTCCACTCTTTATCATAAGGGGTGGTTCTAGAGTAACGCTGTTTTCTCCATTCGTTAACTGCATCGATTACCAATGATTTTGTCTGAGGGTCTGAGACAAAAATTCCATCCCTTTTCAAGGGACAGAATATTTTTTTGTCCACTCTTTCACATGTGGGCGGGATGATTGCAGGGGTCTGCCAGAGGTTTGTGGTGGGTTCCATGATTGCTGAGTAAATCAGAAGGGCAATCTTGGACATACTTCACACGTCCACCTCCTCCAAGAGCTCGTGACGTGACTCAGAGACCTCCTCTACAGTTATCTGGAGCATCTCTGCTATTCTTTTGAAGAGCTCCTGGAAATTCTTGAAATCATCTCCAGCAGTAGGCATAAGGGGCACAGTAGTCTCATCGGGAGAAAATATAATGCAGGAGGCAGGAGTCATCTCCTGAGCTAAGACTTTTTCTGTCTCCTCAATGCTCTGTTCGGGAAGGGCAGCTGGTGGCACTGTGAGTCATGGTGAAGAGTGCCTATGTACCTTCGTGGTGCCACGTGGGGGCCCTAGGATAAAACTGTCTATAAGCTGCCCATGGTCCCAGAATGCCCATTGAGGTGGGAAGAGCATAGTGGGGGCCCTCCACCGGTGACCATGACATCCTTGAAACCCGGAAGGAAGCTTAAAGTACTCCTGATGTGTGGACTGAACACTGCCTTGCATAGGTGAAGTGTTGGGAGGAGACCCCTCTTCCCCTCGTCATCTTCATCCTCCTCGGTAGAGAAAGGAGGAGTGGCTGTAGTTGGTGGAGTAAGCAGTAGCGAAAGTACCGAAGTAGTATTGGTATCGAGGAGAAGTGATTCTGGTTCCAGGGCAATTTTCAGGTCCTTCACAGCAAGAAACTGTTGAGGCTGTGGTATCGATGGAAGTACCTGTGTAAAAGGCAATATGGAAAATTGTGGCGGTAAAAGAGGACCTTGCAGTACTGGTAGGAAATGAGCCGACAGAGAGCATGCCAAGGATGGTATGGCAATCTGCGTTGCAGTATCTGTGCTATTCAACGTAGGGCCAACCAGCTGGTACTGTTCCCTTTTGTACCGCGGAGTCACTCTGCTCAGAGCACTTTGTCTGTGCTGCCGGTACCAGGGTGGAGGAGATGATCTTTTGCTTGCCTTCCTTCTTAGAACCTGCCTGCCTAGGGTCTTTGGCTGTGACGGTACCGCCGGTACCGGAGGTCCCTGCTGACTCAAAGGTACTAAGCTGTGGCACAGTTGGTACCGAGGTGGTGAACAGAGTCCTGGAATGTTTCCTCTTTGACACGATCTTGGTAGGGGGAGTGTTAGCTCTCCTCTTTCCACATCCTTTAGGAGACAGGTCTCTTCCTTTCAGGGTGAAGGAGTGGGGTCTGTCGGAAGCCGCTTGCGGTGATATGGTGGCAGGAGAAATTTGCGAGCCTGGGTCTGAGGCAGGACAGAGGGACTTCTCCATTAGGATAAGTTTCAGTTGAAGGTCCCTCACTTTCCTTGTGTGGGACTTAAAATTGTGGCAATGAGTGCTCTTCTGGGGCACACGTTTCCCTCAGGCACCAGACTCATTGCGAGTATCCGTCAGAAATCGAAATCACCTTGCGACAGGAGAGGCAGCATATAAAGCCAGGCGAACCTTGCAATCTGAGGAAATTTAACATCCCTTAAGGGGATGAAAAGCCAAAAAAAAAAAAGTTTGTTTTTTTAAACAGGGAGAAAAAGAAATAAAGAGTTCTTAAATAACTAAGCTAACTATACTAAACTACTTGACTAATCTAACTAAACTAAATCGGAGGTAAAGCGAGCGAGTGTAATGCTGGAACTCTGACTCGGACCAAGGGCAGTTGAGAAGGAACTGGGGGATGAGGGGAGCCACACAGCACTAGTTAATTGCTGCTGCAGGTGCAAGACAGGGAGAACGCATGTGCGGCCCAGCTAAGTACTGCTGTCTAAATTCTCCGACTAGAGGCACAGGGTGCACAATCACTTAAAGTGGAGCACTCACAGTAGAGACTCCACTAGAAGAAGAACTAGTCAGTCAGTGAACTAAACTAGTTGAATAAATTTAAATGAAGAAAATGTTCTCTGTACCTGCAGAAGAGGCTACTGCTGTCAAAACCTGGTTTAGTACTTCAGCAAACTCCTGGAGCTCAGCCAATGACTTCCACTAGTTCAGTGATTTGACTAACACTTCAGCAACAAGTACAGCATATTTAATTTAAATTTAAAGTGATTTTAATACATTATAGTGAGTTTAGGCCTTAACATAGGTTGTCAAAATTTAATTTTAAATACAGGTTTGTTTTTAAAGTAAATCTATATTTAATTTAAACAAAAATCCAATTCAAATTTAAAAATCCATTTTATTATAATTAATTATAGATTTTTAATCCACCCTTGCTGGCAGCCAGAGGAACATCAGCCATTGACAGCACCTCCTACTCTTATAAGCAACTTTGGTATTCTCCACCAGGAAAAGTATGAGCAAGCAAAGAACTCTAGCATGTGATTCACAAAATAAATGAGATGAAAGAATAGTGATGTAGTTGTTAGTACACAAAGAAACACTACATCTATGACCATTTAACTTGCAGAAGGAAGCTCGAGAATCTAAGAAACATTCTTGGTTTTATTGTGAGCATTAATAAAAATTAACAGCATATTACTGTTGGCCTTTCAGGTATACTGGAATGAATATTTTCTCATAGCCAGTTCAACACAGGCTCCCAGAAGTGGTTTAGTGAAAATAATGTAAAACAGGAGAAGACTGAATATAGGACAAACTGTTCAAAAAGAATCTTCTTCCAGGGGTAAAATTATTTCTTAACAAAATAACATCTCAGGACCCAAGAAATACAAAATAGATTTAACAAATATTAAGAAGAGCGCTTACCCATAAGCTCTCACTTTCCTTGACATAACTTAAAATACAACTCAAATAATATGGTAAGTGAAGCAGTACTTCGCTATTGTCCTGAATAGGTCAAAAGGGAATCAATTTTTTGTGCTCATCACTTACTCTTTGTTTCTCTTTGTAAGCAATAGGTGACACTGGAGTTAGAAAAGTGGAATTAATGGGCATTGGTAGTGCTACTTGTGTATTGCAGACTGTTACATTCATTTCTACTTCTCTGGAACTAAGTTTTGCATGGCAGGGCTATGTAGTTCAAAAGCAGAAATAATATCTATCCTCTTCATGTTACAAATGACCTTTTGAATATTTTTTAATCAAACTGGGCTTTAGAGAAAATCAGAAGTGGAGGAGTTCCATTCCTACCAGCAAAAAAGTAATAAAGAATAATACCTAGTTCTCATATAGCACTTTTCATCTATAGATCTCAAAGCGCTTTACAAAGGAAGTCAGTGTTCTTATCCCAAATGTACAGAAAGAAAACTCAGGCACTGAGACATAAAATGACTTGCCCAAGGTCAGATAGCTGGCCAGTGGCAGAGCCAGGAAAAGAATCTGTCTTCTGAGTCCCAATCCAGTGTTCTATCCAATAGGCCACCGTGCCTATCAAATAAGAAAAATTCTCACCGACGTGGGCAGAATCTCTCTGGCTTTATTTTGAATGTGCAACATCCATGTTGGCATATCATAGGGTTTTTTGCCTTTGTACGTAGCCAGCCAGATATAGATCACATATATGCATAAAAGTTAGGTGTACAAATGCTCATGCAGTTAAAAAAAGATAGACCCTAGATATACGCTACAAAGTGTTTGTTTAAATTATATAATCTTTTTCTAATTTTTCAACTGCACAGGATGAGATGTCAGGAGGATTCTTATGGTATTCCCAGGTCTACCAAAGACTTCCTGACCTTGGGGATGCCTGTTCTACTTTCCTCAGAGCACGAAGTGGAGGAAAATAATATTCACATATTTGACAAAGAATTGAAAGGCTTAATTCATTCATCTTTGTAAAGTGATTTCAGATCCTTTGATGGAAGCTGCTGAAATATAAACTATTGCTACCTATGTCACCACTTACTAATGTTTATAAATTTCAATTCCAATGTGGTCTTTTATTTCTGAGCAACTGTTATGATGAGTTGTACTTGGGCTCTTTTGTTTTTTAATCTCATCCTGAATTTTCTCTTTCTTTATTAAATCTTATCTTATGCCTGCCTAAAGTGATTAACCAAAAGAGTGGAAGTCATGCTGATTTTAATACAAATGGTTTGGTTCTATAGGTTCTCTCATATTAAACACATGATCTAATTAACAACTGATTGAATTAAGTGGAAGGCAACTGTATATTACATCAATTTTGTTCTTTTATGATGAAGTGTTTATTCATAGCATATTTTAGATCATTTTCTGTTAATAATATAACTGATCTGCTCTGGTCTTCAAAAGAAATTTCTATTTTTCATTTGTATATTCATATTACAGTGGATGGATAAAATTAATGTTTCACAAAAACATTAAAGTGCTACTGAATTTTTTAAACAATTAAAATTAGTTCCAAATTTAAATAACTACATGAAAATAACAATCCTTTATCAGAATCCTGAATTTATTGCAACACATTTATCATATTCATGAATTCAACAGTATTCTAGCGGATTCATTAAATTAGTAGCAAAAAGACTAATCAAAGATTAAGTAGACATCAGCTTGCACAAGGCACAAAATTAACATTAATTTACTGGATTAATTAATTTTTCCCCACCCCACGGTTTCATGAATCAAATAGGAGGCTGGTGATTTAATGATAAGTGTTTGATATACAATATTCATGACTCCCATATGATTTTCAATTTCATGTAGACATGTAAATTGAAGTACTCTTGAAACAGTTTTTAAAAAGATCAATAGGAATTCACTTATGTAATGAAGCCTTCATTTTTGCAAATTCTAGAAAGAGCAGTTTAAAAAAAATCAGTTTAATTAAACTATTCAATCAAATCAAATCAGTGGACTATATCTATTATATATTCTAATATCCTGGTCCCATTCAAGTCAATGGCAAAGCTCCCATTGACTAGAACAGGGTCAGTATTTCACCTATAATGTGTATCACTTACAATCCTGTAGATATTCCCTAGCAAAACTTTAATGGATTCAAGTGTTGATACACACAGTGCATCATAACAGTAGTATTCCTTTAGCTTTGAAAAAAAATGCTTTACAACAGGAGATATGGTTAATACAAGAAATGTCTTGTTCCTTCAATTATAATCATCGGGCCTTTATTTATTGTTTGTGGAAAATCTCAATATTATCTTATCAGGTGGCAGGCACTGAATGTCAAGTTGCCAAATACTGCACTTGGTACCATGATTCCACCTATTGTATTCAGTACAATAGGGTTCTGTATTTAGACAAAGAGCCATTCACTGCTGTCTTATTTTCATGACTTTTTTTAAACCCACAATAAATGATAAACTTAGAAACAATTGTATATAAAGTAAGGAAACTACTGAACTATTAAAATCTGTGAGCAGCCTTTTCATTTGACACTGATTATTTATTGTTTATAGTATTAATGGTTTACGCTTTCTAAACAGTAGGATGTATCATTAGTACTCAATGTTTTTTTTTTTTGCCTTGGTCTTCACAGACAAGGTCAGCTCCCAGACTGCTGAGGCCAGATGCAATGCATCCGAGGGTGCTGAGGAAGTTGTCTGATGTACTGCAGAGCCATTGGCCATTATCTCTGAAAACTCGTGGTGACTGGGGGGAGGTCCCGGACGATTGGAAAAAGGCAAATATAGTGCTCATCTTTAAAAAGGGAAGAAGGACAATCCAGGGAACTACAGACAGCCTCACCTCTGTCCCCGGAAAAATCATGGAGCAGGTCCTCAAGGAATCAATTTGGAAGCACTTGGAGGAGAGGAAGGTGATCAAGAACAGTCAACATGGATTCACCTAATTGCCTTCTATGATGAGATAACTGTGTCTGTGATTATGGGGAAAGCAGTGGACGTGTTATATCTTGACTTTAGCAAAGCTTTTGATACGCGCTCCCACAGTATTCTTGCTAACAAGCTAAAGTAGTATGGATTGGATGAATGGACTATAAAGGATGATAGAAAGCTGGCTAGATAGTCGGGGTCAATGGGTAGCCATCAATGGTTCAATGTCTAGTTGGCAGCTGGTATCAAGCGGAGTGCCCCAGAGGTTGGTCCTGGGGCCAATTTTGTTCAACATCTTCTTTAATAATCTGGATGATGGGATGGATTGCACTCTCAGCAAGTTCGCGGAAGACACTAAACTGGAGGGGAGAGGTAGATATGAGGGTAGGGAGGGTCCAGAGTGACCTAGAGAAATTGGAGGTTTGGGCCAAAAGAAATCTGCACTTAGGACAGAAGAATCCCATGCAATCCTCCAGGCTAGGGACCAACTGGCTATGCAGCAGTTTTGCAGTAAAGGACCTGGGGATTACAGTGCATGAGAAGCTGGATATGAGTCAACAGTGTGCCCTTGTTGCCAAGAAGGCTAACAGCATACTGGGCTGCATTAGTAGGAGTATTGGTGGCAGATCAAGGGAAGTGATTATTCCCCTCTATTCAGTACTGGTGAGGCCACATCTGGAGTACTGAGTCAAGTTTTGGGCCCCCCCATACAGAAAGGATGTGGACCAATTGGAAAGTGTCCAGCAGAGGGCAATGCAAATTATTAGGGGCCTGGGGCACATGACTTATGAGAAGAGGCTGAGGGAACTGGGCTTATTTAGTCTGCAGAAGAGAAGAGTGAGAGGGGGGATTTGATAGTAGCCTTCAACTATCTGAAGGGGGGTTCCAAGGAGGATGGAGCTAGGCTGTTCTCAGTGGTGGCAGATGACAGAACAAGGAGCAATGGTCTCAAGTTGCAGTGGGGGAGATCTAGGTTGGATATTAGGAAAAGCTATTTCACTAGGAGGATGGTGAAGCACTGGAATGGGTTACCTAGGGAGGTGGTAGAATCTCCATCCTTAAAGGTTTTTAAGGCCTGGCTTGACAAAGCCCTGGCTGAGATGATTTAGTTGGGGTTGGTCCTGATTTGAGCAGGGGGTTGGACTAGATGACCTCCTGAGGTCTCTTCCTAATCTTCTATGATCAGTGTATTCTTTAGAGAAGACAAACTATATGCAGTTATTTTCTCTGACTTTTGTTTTACATAATTTGTGAGGAGCATTTTCCAGCATCCAGCACTTTTCTTCACATTTACCTTTTCTCTAAACAACTTGTGTCCAACAAACTTCTCTAGCTATGGACGGTTAGACACCAATCAGGGACACAAAGACAGCTAACCTACATGAATGTATGATCTTATTACCTTACCCTTGTCTTCCCTCATATTGTTTGTCACAATCACTTGAGGCACCTAGTTTCAAATTAGACTAAGCTTTTCAAGGCTTTTTCTTATGTTTATTTATTTGTACAGAGCATAATACAAATGGACTCCCAATACTGACTGGGTCTTTGGTTGCTACCACCATATGACACAAATAAAATAATTAATAGATAAAGCCTCCCCTCTCTGGTCTCCTCATTTACTGATAAACGTCTTTAAAAAGAATCAACATAAACACCAGAATTTAGATGATATAGCTACTACAGCTGAATACAAGACTGGCATATTAACCTTCTTTTGACTTAAAATTTGTGCCATAAAATAGCTTGAAAACACTAATATTTATTACAATTTGAATCAACTATGGATAAAAGAACACGGTGCATGCAATGTGTTATTTTGTCACTTTGAGACTCTTCAGATCTTTTATTGATTGGAGAGAAAAATTTTGCACAAATCCAATGAAACAGCATGCAAGTCTCTTTCTGCCTTAAAGATCAGTGTATTTCCTATGGGGAAGTTCAAATCACAATCTTTTCATAGAATTGAACCAACCTGGATGCAGTGAAGTGGAACATAAGTCAGAATAATTGCAATAGATTCTCAAATGGAAGTTCTCTTCCCAATGCCACTTTAATTTTCTCCCTTCCCCTCTCCCCCCCCCCCCCCCCCCGTCAGTAGGGGTAAGAGGGGAAGCTACATAATATTTTTCTAAAGTCAACCTAGTAATCCTATTAACAACAACATTTCCACTGGATTTTCTATTATTTATAATTGTACTTCATTGAGGTGGACACAGTGGCAAAATTAGGGCAGACACATGCATGGATTTAAACAGCAGGTTTCAACTTTTAACATGAGGGAGGGGCACTACCCGCCCATCACCCATACTCTCCTATACCAGGCATTAAATGGGGTCTAGTTCAGGGATTACAGGGCTCCTCACCATATAGGCTCTCCTTAGCCAACTCCTCGGGACTCAGCTCTGAGTCCTAGCACCCTTCCCCCATGAGGGGGTCAGAGGATGCAGCAAGGTTGGGACCTTGGCCTGCAAGAGCCATTATGTCTGACCTTGGCCCAGGTCTCATCCTATCACATGAGCCTAAGGTCCATTACCAAAAATCCCATGTCTTTTACCTCTGCGAACCATTCACTGAATTCTCTGAACTGCACTGGAACCTGGCCACCTAAGCAACACCACCCCAGTATCTTGGTTAGGTACCATGCACAGTCCTACTGTGGAAGTAGAGAAAGAACTGACAGGGATTTGAAGGGGATTTCAATGCAAACAGTCCCTTCTATGAGCAAGAGTCAGGCTAGCTGTAGCCCTAATAACGCGAGACTTGTAGAAGCGAGGATTGTGAGAGGCGAGTGGAAAAGAACTGTGTGAGAAGTTGTTGTGACCTTGTGTGAGATAAGTATGGAATGTAGACTATACATTGGTAAGAAAAATAAGATATCAGGATGACCCAAGTATAAACAAAATGCAGCTGTTGCCCATTATTATATGTAACAAAAGGTATAAATGCTTGCCTTAATTGTTTATCTTTTGAGAGACCTGCCTAGGAGGGGGAAACCCTGTGTCCTAGTGCACTCTCTCCCTCTATGCAATTGCTTGAGATAATAAAGTATCTGACTTTGCTGCACCTAACCAGAGGAGTGAGAACTCTGTTTTTCTCTGACACTACTTAATCTACTGTGGCTTGCAGATGCTGTAAGGAAGGCAAAAAAACTTCCCTGGTCCTCTACCAACTGACCCATGGGAAAAAAAATCCTTCCTGACCCCCTAAACAGTCAATCAGCTAGACCCCACAGCATGCGTCAGGCTGGGTTTCATTCCCAATATGGGTGGGTAGGATGAGCTGCTGGAACAGAGTAGAAAGAGCTCCACATGGCCCCTATGATGGGCTAAATCCTGGGACGCAATCAGCACCCCTCTCACCCCCTAGCTAATGGTTGCCAGAGATTCCCATGGGAAGAACTACCTATTGTCCCTTGGCATGTGCCTCCTTCCCTTGCTACTAGGGCTGTCCCCCTTTCACCACTGGTACCATCCATTTCCCGCAAATGTTGATGTGGGTGGGTTGCATTTCGTTTTTGTCTATTATTGCACATTCTAAAAAGATAATCATATTCACAGTGCTTTTACTTTAGAGTGAAAAAAATCAATCTTAATATGATCCATGAAGAAAGGATATTTTCTCCCCACAGTATATTAAATACAGAAATGCATTTAGCATTCTGGATAAACCATTGCAGTGCCAATAAACAAAAGAAAAAAAGTGGAGAAAGACTATGGTTGTATGAGGAATGTTTCCTTTTGGTGTATGTGTACATTGGGGTCTGGCATTTTAGGGTGTGAAGCAATTCCTCATCTCTGCAAACTTAACCAACTCTTCACATTACTAAGCCATTATGCAGAATACCTGTGATAGAATTTTGGAATAATCAACCAGTGAGGTGATTCTGTGCCCTCTACCCTGCAACTTAAATTTATAATAATGCAGAAATATATCCACGCACCACCCACTGGTTCAGATTCACAGAAGTCCTGTAACAAGCTGTAACACAATCCCCCCCACATCCACTAGAAGATTTTGTGTACATCCGAGTGTATTTTATTCAGATATCATTTCTGTCTCTTCTCCAGTTATTTAGCATTGAATCCAGAGTGACCAATACAACAGAGCAGATTTCTCAAAACAAGTACTTGAGGGAGTTGGGTTGTGTTTTTTTTTCCTTTGCAAATTATCAGCAAACAGACTTTGAATGTACCACCAGGGCCGGCTCTAGGCACCAGCTTACCAAGCAGGTGCTTGGGGCGGCCACACCAGAGAGGGGCGGCACGTCCGGCTCTTCGGCGTCAATTCGGCAGTGGGTCCCTCACTCCAGCTTGGAGCGAAGGACCTCCTGCCGAAGTGCCGCAGATCGCGATCGCGGCTTTGGAGCGAAGGACCTCCTGCCGAAGTGCCGCAGATCGCGATCGCGGCTTTTTTGTTTGTTTTTTTGGTTTTTTTTTGGGGGGGGGGGGGGGTGTGGCCGCATGGGGCGGCAAAAACCCTGGAGCCGGCCCTGTGTACCACAGTGTCTGTTAAACTACAAGAATGCATTATGTGAATAAATGCTGTATTGAGGCATCTGGGACAGGAATCTCATCCAACACTTCACAGTGTAGTGAACAGAATTCTAACTGCACTGTTTCAAGTATCCTTTCCCACTACTCTGTATCCATATTGCTATTGATGTACATTAATCTCCAATATCTAATGTAACATAATCTGGTTAGACAAGAGTCCAAATGCAGACACCCCTGCTGCAGCAATATGTTTAGGGTTCTAATCAATAATACACTTTTCCAACAGTTTTCACTATTTCACCCTCCTAATCAAGAAAAATTCAGCAAAATGTATAGACATTTGTTAAAATACATTTGTCCTGAACATTCATACTGTACCTTATGTATCAAAGCCCATGTTTGCTAATAAATTGAATATGATTGACAATATTACATTCTTATTGACAGAAAAATCAGATGAACTAAGAAATTACTTTTTTGAGCCCTTCTGCAGCCCTTTGGCTACAGTGTATTACTAAATTCAGCAGTGCCAAGAATGTTGATTTGTATCTCACAATTCACTGACATGTACACATTAATAAAATAAATAAATTTCCAGCCCTATCTCACACATCATTTCTCTTTGGATCATGCTTGACTAGAGAAGTCCCATGCTGAGCTGTGGAGTTGGAGAAGAGAAATCACTGCTGGCAGAGATGTTTTGAAAGCAAGTAGAACTAGGGTGACCAGATCACCAAAGACAAATATCGGGACGCAGGGGGGGGGGTGACGTGGGGGGGGGGGCGTGGCGGGGGGGGTGACGTGGCGGGGGGCGGGGCCAAAAAAAAAAAAAACTTCCTCCGCAAGTGCTGGAGGGAGGCCCGGGAGACTCAGGGGAAGCGCGGGGCCGGGGTGAGTAAGAGTCCGGCCTGGCCCCGAGCAGGCAGGACTCAGTCGGGCGGTAGGGAGAGGAGGGGGGCAGCCCGCGGGGCCAGGAGGCGGCTGTTCTCACCCCCGGGCAGCGGGACTCGGGAGCAGCCGCTGCTGCAGCTCCCACTGCCGCGGGGGAGGAAGCAGCCATGGCGCTCCGCGGCTGCGGCTCTGGCGCCCCCGAACCCCCCGAGCCGGGGCCTGCTGCGGGGACCCAGCAGCGCGCACGCTGCGCCCAGCCCCTGGCCAGCGTCTGGGCTGCCCAGCTGGTGCTATCCCGCGGCGGCCCCGGAGTGGGGGCAGCAGGCCCCAGCCCCCCCGTTCCGCAGGGGAACGAACGGGGCTGGGCTGCCGATGCCTCCACCCCGGGGCCACCGCGCGATAGCACCAGCTGGGCAGCCCAGACGTGCCTAGCCAGGGGCTGGGCCCAGCGTACGCGCTGCTGCAGGCCCCGGCTCGGGGGGTTCGGGGGCGCCAGAGCCGCCGAGCGCCATGGCCGCTTCCTCCCCCGTCGCCTGGCCCCGCGGGTCGCCCCCCTCCTCTCCCAACCACCCAACTGAGTCCTGCCTGCACTGGGCCAGGCCGGACTGTTACTCACCCCGGCCCCGCGCTGCCTCTGAGTCTCCCGGGCCTCCCTCCAGCGCTTGTGGAGGGAGGGGGAATGGTGAGCCCGGGGAAGAGGCGGGGATTCGGGGAGGGAGCCAATCGGGGGAGGAGGGGGCGGAGTCGGGGCAGGGGGGGGGGGCGCGAGCACTTCCGGGCTCGAGGCTCGGGGCATTTCCTTGTTTGTCCGGTTGTCCCGACCGCACGTCGGTCGGGACGCGGGACAAACAAGGAAATATCGGGACGGTCCCGATAAAATCGGGACGTCTGGTCACCCTAAGTAGAACAAATAAATATTGCATGTCTGATGCACTGTTCTTTAGAACAATCAAACTTCCAAACATGGCTTTCTGCTAAAGGGCTATTGGCAATTTCATGATATACCCCCAATTTAGAGTTTTATGACTCATCCATTTAGCTTCCTCTAGTCTGAAGAATGGCATACAAGATGTAACCAGGGAGTAAAAACTTTCAGTGGAGAAAATTTAGAGGAAAAAAATTAAAAAGGCTATTTTAACTTATAGGAGTACAAAATAAAACAGAAGTCATTTGCTCTGGACATTTCTATGCCTACAGGAAGCAAAAAAAAAAAAATCTTTGATTTACAGAACAAAAAATATAAATAAAATGTGATAAGTTATTAGCCTGTGATAGGATCTGTTCATTTGAGATATTCTGAAAAAAATAATCTAAGAAAAATCTCTGGAGCTCTTGGGTGAAATTCTGGACTCATTGAAATCAATGGATTGACTTTTAAATGGGACCAGGATTTTATCGAATGTAGTTTTGGGTCTGACATACCAACCATTAAAAACTATAAAAAAACGTGTTTTTAATATTGCACCCATACACCCACTTCCCACTGTACTTCCCCTCTCCCCACTTCATTTCTTGGTAGTCTTGTCACAGAATGTAAAATTTTAAGAGCCCAATCCTGCAAATATTTACCAATGGGTGTAGTGCTTACTACAGACAGTAGCCCCATTTTCTCCAATGAGTGTACACACATTTATACAATTTTGAAGGATTAAGCCTTTAGACTGTGAACTCTTCAAGGTAGAAAACATAACTTTTCAAATATTTCTCTAAAATGCTAGCATACTTTGAGGTGCTGTGAAAGAAAATGCTAAGGGTAGGATTTTCAGATGTGCCTACATGAGTAGGTGTCTAATTCCCATTGACTTTCAATTGGAGTTGGGCTCATGAATCACTTAAATGGCATTCATTTGTTTCCTCAACCCCCCAAAACTGTGTTCCATGAAGTTTTAAATCTAGGTTGGGGAACAGTACTAGAATAAGTTCTTTGCTTGGTTATTGTATGACTATATTGATTGAAGGCTAGATTTTACTATATATCAGATGCACAGCTGCAATAATATTTCATATCTTTTAAATTATCTTTTAATTATTACAATGCTAATCACTTGTTAATGGTTAGGTTAAAAATATACCAACTATAAAGTTTGTTAAAAAAAATCATCTGCAGTATATATGCAGTACTGTTTCCTAATTAAAATATTTTTCATAAAGTTATTTGCTGTACAAACTATAGCATGCATCCTAAATATGTAATTATATGAATGAACAGAATGCTTCCTTCTGGTCTGTTGCATCATTTATATACCTTTTGACAATATTTGTAAATAGAAATTTAACTGCTTGACCAGATGGTACGATATACTAGCTATAGAAAAGACAAGATTTAGAAAACACAAGGCTGCGGCTGTACTGGCAGCTCTGTGAAGAAGTGAAAGAAGCATTGCTCCCTTTAGAAGGAGAGGAAAATTCTAACACATCTTTTCTTGGCCTTTGCTCCTGTCTAATGGAGATGCATTACATTTAAATTATATTCTGAGACTGTATCTTTAGTCAATATTTTTGTATAGATGCAGTGAGGATTGTAAAGTATACTGCTTTATTCACACAGAAATTTTGCCTTGGACAAAGGATAGAATAAACCCTGACATATAATGATATATTTCTGATATAACCTCAAGATCATGCAACCTGTTAATTTTATTCGAATTCAGATAAGATGGAGATAATACTAACTCACTCCCCAATGAATCCTTGTTCCAGCTAACCATTGGGAAAACAAAGTATCTCGTCATTTGTGTGATGATAGTTATCTGTATGTCATCTGGGCATAATTGTGTATTTTCTGCTAATTGCATGAATTTACATACAGGTTGAACAGGAGAGCTGATAACAGAAACTCATGGAAAGCTGCCCAAGAAATGCTTGGGGCAGACAAGCAACCCATTGTTGTGGATCTCTAAGAGAAAAAAAGTGGAATCTATCCCCCCAGCTTAGGTGAGTCAACAAAATGTTGTAAGTGGTACTGAAAGCTGCTGATAAACCTATTAGGATTAGCATGGAAATGTGAATCTATAATAAGAGAAGGATAAACCAAGCTAACTTGTGCAGACACCATAACAAACTAAGGCATAAAACTGGAGTAAAAAAGTTCAAGGAAACTACAAATTATGTCATAGTTGCTTTGCTACAACCATCTCAATATTCACCAAAAAAACCCCGAAACAACAGAGTCACATCATCATCGACAGATGGCTTCTTGAGCAAGGGCCTACAACTTCTAATCTGAGAGGTTGGCAACCTCCCTCCCATAGGAAGGCATTAACATCTACATTAAGCCATGGACCAATGTCTCCCCACTCAGTTGTACTACCCTAGAGGGGCATAAATCCATAGTCAAAGATTCAGTCAGTTTCCAGAAGAGACAATGCTTCTCACAAATGGATCTGCCACCACAAAAGCAGCTAATCTGATCCAAATCAACATAGTGAAGTAACTGGAAAATTCCTCATCATGACTGAGGTCTGACCTTGAGTGGAGTCAAACAAAGCAACCACCCTCCAGAAGAATTTCCATGCACTGGACTTCAAATGTACAATGGTGGAAGAGTTGGACAGAATTCCTCCTGTGGCAAATAAAAGCCTCCTGTGAACCATTCCAATGCATGGAATGATACCAAGGGCATGAATTTGGCTAGGGTAAAGGCTTCAGGATTGTGACATTTGTACCTACCCAAAAGGTAGAGAAGTTTTTTTTTTTTGAGAGGAATGACTTTTTGCACAAGTGAACAAGTATTTAAATACAGTAGCTGCACCCAGTTACTACATTTCACTTGGTAAACTATTTGATGAAAAAATACTAAACCTCTTTACAGAAGTATAAGTAGTACTAGAGGATGCTGGGTCTGCAAGCATATTAGTAATGTGGACATAAATGCTCCCTGCCAGATTCACATGGAGCCTGCTACTATCTCTGCAGGATCCCTGGGTAAAGTGAAGTTCCCCCACCAGAAGTTCCGTTTGCTTTTTGACTAATAAAAACATGGGCCTCTAAGTGTTGACGAATGGACTAAGAGGAAAGGTTTTGCACTAAGATGAAGCAGTTTTCACCAGCCCAGGCTGATCTGCTTTCATCCCTTGCCATGGAAACACTGTGGTCAACAACAAACAATGAGGGTGTGTGGGTGGGGAAGAGCACGGTCTAGTAGATAGAGAACTCAACGGATATTCAGGAGACCTGGATTCTGGTTCCCAGATCTGCCACCGGCCTGCTGCGTGACCTTGGCCAAGACGCTCCCCCGTCCTTCCCATGCATCAGTTCCCCTAGCTGTAGAATAGGGATAATGATCCTGATTCACTTTTTAAAGTGCTTTGAAATCTATGTATGAAAAGCAAAAGTTAGGTATTATATTCCTGGTTTTGCTGCTGCTATATGGCCTTGGAGAAATCACTTCACTTCTATTTCACCTTCCAATCCCATGCATGTCTTATATATTGTAGTCAATGGGAAAACTGCCTTGATTCTAAGGTCTGAGTTAAGCAATTTAGGACAGGTCCTGTCCCTTACCATGTGTTTGTACAGGGCCTAGCACAAAGGAGCTTTGATCTCGGTGCTACTGGAACACAAATAAAAATAATACTAACAACAATGGCAAAACAAGAGAGTTTTAACTTTTTTTTTCTTAAGCCATCTAAAACACAGCATCCCCTAAGGTTTTGCTTGAAAAACATTTCAGATATCTCTGGCAGGAGCTTGAATGATAGCAATAAGTGGAAATATTCTTGGACTGAAAATATCTAGAAAGGGAAGTAAATTACTAAAGATTTTATTTTCCCTTGTTTGTGCAACAATTTCTCAAGTATAACAGGGAATACCTACAGCAGCTACAAGTAAAACTAATCTTGAATAGTGCTACATGGGCTGTTTCATGCTAGCTTTTTAAATAAAATGCTTGAACAGTAAGATGCAGAGTTCACTATGATACAGTATTCTGTAGATACAGACCTTTGGAAAAAGTAAATCAATAGAATTTTGTTTTACTGGATGTCATAGAAGTTAAAGGCTGGACTGGAAGTGATAAAAGTATAGTACAGAACATGTTCTACTAAACCTTTCTGAAAGTATCCATTAACTCAAATTAATGAGCTACAAAACTAATAGCTGGCGCAGTGTTTTAGATTTCATTTGTCTCAATCTCAGTGATTAAGGAAGTTTGCTGTGTTTCTGTCACATTTTCCTTGAGAAAAACCCAAAGAAAAACACCAATACTTTCTATAACCATAAAATATTCTTTTAACAGAGGTCTGATACAGCAACCCCCTACTAATCCAAACAATTGATACACACATGAAAAATTTGGGACTTATTCTTCCTTTGCAGGAAATGAGTAACTTCCACTGAAATCAACAAGCATTACTTGGCCTTGTGGTGGAAGAATCAGACTAATTTATTGGAGTATCTACAGAACTCATCCCCATAGTATCCAAGCACAACACAGGCATTAAGAGCCAATATTGTGTACCCTTACTCATGCTGAATATCATGCATTCACATGAGTATTCCCAATGAAATCAAAGATATTATTCAAGAGAGGTGTGCTAGTCAGTGTATGGGGTGCAGAATCTAATGAATTAAGGACTGTTATAAAATCCACTGAAGTTTATGGAACTGCACCCACTAAAAGAAGAGGATAAGTAAGAGGTCACATAGTAAGTTTGCAGAAAGTAGAAGCCAGATTTCCTGCCACCCAGGCATGTGCCTTAATCATAAGATTATATCTTTCCTCCCATATTGACCCTATTGGATTACTATACTGAGCCCTCTCACTGTTCCTCAGGGCTCAGGTCTCCAAGAAGGAGACTTCAGCAGGTAAGCCCCTCTGGTGCTGCTCCTTCCTTCAGCCCTCTCTGGAGCTCTAGCTCTCTGACTCAGAGCCAGCATGCAACTCCTTCTGCTCCCTCCCATCAGCCCTGGATCAGTAACACACCTCTTGCTGCTTGTCTGCCTTCAGCCCTCTCACAAGAGCCAGCTTTTGTCTCTAGCAGCTCTCATCTCCTGCCCTTCTCCTGACTGACTCAGTCCTCTCTGACTCCTGACTGACTTTTTATTACCCACCAGGTGCTGTCAAGCCCTCTTAATTGACCCAGCTGGGAGCAACAGGACTGGAACAGGAAAGCTGAGCCCAGTTTCATTTAATGGGCTGATCACTCTGTTACAGCCACACTCAAACACTCCCATTGACTTTAGTGGGTGTTCCACGTGCAAAATAATTACAGGACTTACCCAGAAAAGTAGTAACCATAAAACTAATGAAAAAAATGTTGTTTTCATTTGAGCAAATATCGACTGAAACTCCAAATAATACACTTGTATTCTGACAGAGAAAAAGAGGCCATCTATTTGGGAATAATGGGAAATAATGCTTTTACTAACATTAACTCATTAGTATTTTATACTTTATGTGCATGAACAATAGGGAGGAATTTTGCATGTGCTAATGCAGGATCTCTTATGGACACCAAAAACATAGGCCTTGCATACTAGAGTCTGACCCATTTGCTGAGGCCCAACAAACATGTAATTTTTACTCAGATCTCTAAAATAATAGAGATGTGACTCCAACTAACAGTAACAATTAAAGGCCTTACACTCAACCTGTCTGTCTGTAATGTAGTAATTTTTGAATGCCATATTCAATAAATTCCAAAATTTCAGGGAATTTTCTAGGCATTAATGGCCAGAGTTATGTTAATTTTAAGGGAAATCAGAAAACTGAAACAGGGAAAATAAAGGACGCACGGAGCCACTACCAGCCGCTGTGAGCCTCAAGCGCCTCTGCAATTGTCTATAGATCACAAAACTGGTTGATGACACCTATTAAGTTAAATACATACATACATACATACATACAACCGCCTAGCTATTATATGGCTGTTTCCATGAATAAATCTAAAAGCACAGGTCAGTATCTTTATCCCCGTTTTACAGATGAGGGAAACTGAGGCAGAGAAATAAAGTGATTTGCCCAAGGTCACCCAGCAAGGCTGTGTCAGAGCCAGAAAGAGAAAAGACAGTTACCTTTCCGTAACTGCTGTTCTTCAAGATGTGTTGCTATTCCACAATAGGTGTGCATGCTCCCCACATGCACCGGTGCCGGAAGTTTTTCCCCTAGCAGTACCCGTAGGGGAGCGCTCCAGCGACCCCTGGAGTGGCGCCTCCATGGCACGGTATAAGGGGCACTGCATGCTCCCCCAACCCTCCCTTCCTTCTTGCCAGACACTCTGACAGAGGGGAAGGAGGGCAGGATGTGGAATAGACATAAGCAACACATCTCAAAGAACACCAGTTACGGAAAAAGTAACTATCTTTTCTTCTTCAAGTGATTGCTCATGTGTATTCCACAGTAGGTGATTCCAAGCTATATCTGTTGGAGGTGGGTAGGAGTTCACAAATTCTTGGGACGGAGCACAGCCGAACCCGGCGTTCTCCCTGGTTTTGGAGACGATTGCATAACGCAAGGTGAAAGTATGAACTGAAGACCACATAGCAGCCCTACAAATGTCCTGGATGGGGACATGGGCAAAAAAGGCAGCCGACGAGGCCTGTGCCCTAGTTGAGTGTGCCTTCACAACTGGTGGCGGAGGGATTCCCACCAAGCCATAACAGGTATGGATGCATAAGGTGATTCAGTCGGAGAGCTGCTGAGTGGAGATCGACTGACCTTTCATGCGCTCGGTTGAGGCGAACGGTTGCGAGGACTTTTTGAAGCTTAGTCTGCTCCAGGTAGAAAGCCAGAGCCCATCGCACATCCTCCGTGTGGAGGAGCGCTCCTCATTGGACACATGGGGCTTGGGGCAGAGGACCGGCAGAAAAATGTCCTGACCCATATGATAGGCAGAGATCACCTTTAGGAAGAATGAAGGGTGTGGGTGGAGCTGGACCTTATCTTTATGAAACACCGTGTATGGGGGCTCGGAGGGCAGGACCCTGAGTTCCGAGACCCACCTAGCCAACGTGATCACAACCAAGAAGGCTACCTTCCACAAGAGGTGTGGCCAGGAGCACGTGGCTAGCGGCTCAAATGGGGGTCCCATGAGATGGGCCAACACCAGGTTTAGATCCCACTGCGGGACAGGGGGCCTAACATACGGGAAGAGACGATCCAAACCCTTAAGGAATCGGCCAGTCATAGCACGGGAGAATACCATGTGGCCTTGCACCGGCGGATGGAAGGCCGATATGGCTGCCAGGTACACTTTGACTGATGAGGGGGTAGCCCCAGGAGATGATGTTGAGGACCAAGGTCAGCCGTGACCACTCCGGGAGGAAAGCACACAACTGATTGGAGAAGGGAAGCTTTATTGACCGTGGATCCCGGATGAGAACTGGCAGGGAGCCCCCGGGCGTCCCGTCAAAACCGTCTTTTCCCCACTTGCTTGCCTTTGGAGGACCCAGGCTGCGGGGCAGGCTGAGATTGCCTCTGTGCGATTTCTTATAAGCAGTCTCATATTTTGACTGGGTGGCCTGAGTGGGAGTCTGCTGCGGTTTGAACTTAGGTTTAGCCGGAGCCGAAACATAGAGAGACAGAGTCTGGAGAGTTGTGCAGAAGTCTTTCAGGCCATGCAGCTTTATATCCGTTTGTTCTGCAAACAGAGCTTTGCCGTCAAACAGGAGGTCCTGCTGGGAGGTCTCCACCTCACTGGTCAGCCCAGAGAGCAGGAACCGTGACGCCCTTCTCATGGACACCGCAGAGGCCATGGACTGTGCAGCTGTGTCCGCTGCATCCAAAGCTGCCTTCAGGGTTGCCCTGGCAGCCGCTGTGCCCTCCTCCACCAGCGCTTTGAACTCCTTCCTGTTGCGCTCCTGGAGGGAGTCTTCGAACTTGGGCAGGGAGCACCACAGATTGAACTCATTCCGGCCCAGAAGAGCATTGTGGTTCCAAATGAGTCCAGCCTCCTTGAATCTTTATTTTTCATGGTAGGGGCTGGTTGGCCCTGCTGTTCCCTGTGGTTGATCAACTCGACCACCAGGGAGTTAGGAGCAGGGTGTGTGTATAAGTATTCATGCCCCTTGGCGGGTACAAAATACTTGGGTTCCGCTCCCTTAGAGATGGGAGCCAGTGAGGCCAGGATTTGCCACAGAGCATTTGAAATTTTTGCCACTCCTTCGTGGAGAGGCAAGGCCACCCTACCCGGTGCCAAGAAGGACAATACATTAAACAGGGAGTCCGAGGGCTCCTCCATCTCTTCTGCTTGGAGGTGGAGGCTTGATGTCACCCTTTTTAAGAGTTCTTGGTGGGCCCTAAAATCCTCCTGCAGGACGGAGGGAGCAGGGGCCGTAATCGCCTCATCAGGTCGGCGTGGTACTTTGGGTGTCCACCGGCACCGGAGGGTCCACCACCTGTTCGGTCTCCTGGCACGGTGCTGAGGATGTACATTCCACTGACTCTTTCCTTGGAGGTCTGGAGAGGGGGGCCGATGGTCCTCCTGAGGCTCCGACCACCAAGCGAGCCCCCACCGGGGGCTGCATCGGGGGCCACGGTGCCCACTGCTACCATTGGGCTGGTCATGGGGCCCGGTGCCACTGCACCTGCTGTGACGCCAGCAGAGCCGGCTGTTCGATGGACGATTATGAAGAGAGGCCGGGCTGACATATGACCTGTTGTCCCTGGACCAGGAGGAGCGGTGGCGCCAGGATCAATGCCGACCATGGGACCACGATCCCAACGTGGAGGACCAGTACCATCAGTAACAGCTGCTCCATGATTGGCTCCGATGGGCAGACCTGCGACAGCGAGACGCCGGCGACCGACGCCCAGGGCTGCGGAGGCAGGACATGGAACGGGAACGACGTTGACGTTCATCCTGTGACCGGCTGCGAGATGAGGACCTTTGGCGTCGTCTGCCTTGGTCCCGTCGGTGTTCGCTCCTTGAGGCGGAGCGGTGCTGAGAGTCTCGGTCAGACGGAGCCCAACCAGACAGCCTGGTGGACGTTGAGGGTGATCCATGTGAACTTTACCCTGAATGGTCACAGGGCGGTGAACAGCGTCAGGAACGTTCCCTCAACTGAGACCAGTACGAAGCCGGGTGTGAATGCGGAGATCCCAATGGCGGCTTGCCTCTGGAGTGTGGGGCCGACATCGGCAGTGCTCCTGGTACCAGTATGGACATAACATCCTGGGCTGCCTGCAGGGCCTTCGGTGTGGAGGGCATTCAGACATCTGGGGAGGCCTGCTCCGAGTGGGCCGGGCTACTCCGCTCGAATTGAGTCAGAGGCCTAGACGCCGGTGGGGATCAAGGACTACCCGACATGAGTCTAGCCTCTGTTCTGGGTTTACTCCAGTACTGCAGCAAAGAAGGCCTCTTTTTAGCCTTATTGGCATGCCCCAAGGACAGGGAACAGTGCCAACTAATCGATGGCTCCAAAGGGTCGCCATGCACCGACACCGTAGTGCCTGGTGCTGACTTGGAGCAGCTCACCGGAGCCGGGGTCAGCGCTGATTCCATCAGAATAGCCCGGAGCTTTGCAAATCTTGCAAACGCCTTGCAAATCTTGCAGCGATCGCTGAAACGGGTTTCCCCCAAACAGCACAGACAGGCCACGTGCAGATCACTCAGTGGCATAGATCACCTACAAATGTTGCACGACTTACAACCCGGGGCACACGGCATGCCCCGGCCTGGGTGTTCTAGCTAAACTAAACTAACTACAGGTACCGTACACTGAACGAACAAGCAGTTTTGGGGACGAGCTACAGCAAAGCTGGAGCAGAGAAGTTCTGAAGCACCTTCACTGGCGGCAAGAAGGAACTGAGGGTGGGGGGAGCACGCAGCGCCCCTTATACTGTGCCATGGAGGCGCCACTCCAGGGTACTGCGAGGTGAAAATCGGGTACTGCTGGGGAAAACCTTCCGGCACCGGTGCAAGTGGAGAGCACGCACACCTACTGTGGAATACACATGAGAAATCACTTGAAGAAGAATCTAGGTTTCCTGATGTACAGCTCAATACTTTAGCCACAAAACCACATTTACACTTTCCAGCATAACAACTCTGATCTCAGCTCTGGCTATCTTCCCAATAGAATTTAACATGTTGGCACCCTGAATGCGTAATTTCCCAGACACAAAGAATAATGTGGGAAAGCGGGAGTATGCACAGCCCCTGGCACGGAGTGGTGGTGGGGAGAATGGGAGACACTGGTATGGGGGAGGAGGAAATAGGGCAAAAAGTGGGAAATACAGGCACACATAGAGCCCCTGCCAAGGAGAGGGGAATGAAGGGAATGGGGCACACAAAGCTTTTGGCATGGGAGGGAGAAGGAGGAGACTGGGGTACACAGAACCTCTGCCATGGAGGTGAGGAAGAGATACCTGGGAATGGGAGCATTCAGAACCTTTGGGGCAGAGGGAAGGGGATTAGGGGAACCTGCTATGAGGAAAGGGGCTCACATAGATATGACCCTGCCACTGAGACAGTGTGGACTGATTTAAATCAAACTGATTTAACTCACTGATTTTAATCATGAATTAAACTTACAAGCAGGAAAACCTGACTTAAATCACCAATCTTGTTTTGCATTTGTACTTTTTAGGTGTTTTCCTTAAAAAAAAAAGTTGATTTCCATTGCTTGATAATCATTAAAATAAGTTGAGTTGCAACTAAATATGACCTTTACACTAAAATTGGCACTTCTTTCGGCCAACCAGGAGGATACACACTATCTATGCACATTCATTTAAGCAATTATATGTCTTAACTTACATTTATTCAGATTCTTAATTTTTATAATGCTAGAAAATTAGGCATTATTTATTTACTAGTTGCTGAATAATGATTCATTGTTATTTGTGTAAAGTTCTATTTGGATTGAAATTTTTAAACAGGTTTATTTTTAAAGAAATAAACCTTAAGTTGATTTAAATTTAAAAAAATCAGATTTAAGTAACAAAAATCTGATTTTTCTATTTTTGTAAAATATAATTGATTTTTAGCCATCCTGCATGGAGGGATTTTGGGAGGGGAAATGTGGTGCACATAGAGGCAGTGGCATGGGAGGAGAGGGGATGGAGGACACACACAACCCTTGGAAGGAGAAGATTGCAGGGATTTGCAGGGAATCCCTGACAAAGCGGAGGAGAGGAGGGTAATATATAGGGAGCTTGATGGGGGAGGGGTAATGGAAGGCTGCAAAAAAACCTCTGGTGAGTGCACTGAGCTTGGCCTACACAAGCTACAAAGTGTGTTACGCCATATTAAGTTAAGAAGAGCACTTTCTTGAATCCATAGTACAGCTTAGGTGAAATTCTGCCCTTACTTACTTTCTATTCAGTCCCACTGACCAGGTGCAAGTCAGGGAAGAATTGACCCAGTGGAAAGATACCTGAAATCAGACAAATATCATTTGTGTGAGAGACTGCAGAGAATTACAGCACAGTACATTAATTCTCTTTTAGCTTTTTCCCTCCAAATTAATAAATTTTAGAGATGTGGTCATTGATAGTGTGGGTTCGGGAGGAAGAGTTGGGAAATTGAGTCACAAATCCCCCCAAGTTAGGCTTAATCAATTTTCACCTCTATTGGTACAATTTCAGACAGAATTATTGTCACTTGTAGTGTATGGACATAACAGTTATCTGTCAGACATAAATGTAAGACAGAATTGGTAAATGGGCTCAAGTTACAATTCTAGGGCACCAGGAAGCTCTTCCACCTTCCATGATAGTCATCACCTTCTCTGATCCCTTGGTCCGTTCCTTCAGTCCCTTTCTTCAATTTCTGGCCTGATGTTTCTCCAATTTGGACCTATGTTCACTTAGGTCTTGTATACATTATAGATTACTTAATCTTTATCCAACTGGCTTTTAGCACATCAACCCTAGAGATACATAATGCCTACACAAGCTTCAAATACCCAACTTTGTTATTTTTTTCCTGTGGTTTGAGTTTCTGGGTCAAGTTGTTTTGTGTAACCTGTCTTGGGTCTTTCCAGAAAAAAGGTGCGTTTTCTTAATCTATCATTACATGTTTGCGTATCTCTAATTTACATCTTCCAGCACAACATGTTACCTTTGTTCTGTCAGCAACAACATTTTAAGCAGATTAGAAAGTCTATATAAAAGAAGAATTGGCAAAAAAAACACTTATGCCAGCAAAGCCTTGGCCTAAGCGTTACCTCATCTGTACTCATTCACTATACATAATTACAAATTATTAAAATATAGCTAACAAAGCTCCTAATCTGACCATTAACAATTCTTCATTTTACATTTCAATGCTATAAATCGGTGTATGTTATTCTGTGCTATCTTAATCTATTAGAAAAGGGGATGGATGTTATAAAAAATTATTCTTTAATGTCCACATTTCTTATCTTATTTAAACAGCTTTTTCATTCAAAGTTCGGTTTTGCTTGTGATTCATTACAAAGAAACTTCATTAGAAATTTTCCTGTGAATGCATTTTGAGGGGTATCTCAATTTCAGGGCCTTGATATTCAGTAGCTTTTAATGGTACCCCAACAGAGTTCTTAAACATGGGAACACCTTACTCGTGGTTACTCATTTAAGAGTGTTTCTGTATATTAACAAAGATCACATTATATAGTGGTCACCATTAAAAAGTCAACATTTGCCAATACAAATTTCAGATGTAGAGCTAAAATACTACTGTAGGTCCAGGGACCCATGTGGTGAGAATAGGTAGGTAAATTGGCAGGATTGGGGGAAAGTATTGTTCCTTCACTGGCCCGAGGAAATACTGTCCTCCTTCCTCTCTACCCCTCTGAAAGTTAATTCTGCCCTAAACTGAATAATTTTTCCTTGGTTCCCACCATTGCATATGGGAACTTTCTTTAAAGGGAACCCTGGGGACAGCCACCAGATGTTGCAATCATCCTGCTAGGGAATAATGAGGATGCTGAGTTTTCATGGAGCCTTTGATACAATAATTGGGTACAAATCTCTAGATTATTTAGGTTTGTACACCATGACCATAACCATGGTATCTCCCCCTTATCCATTTCACAAGCAGTTGGGAGACAGTCAGTCATTATAGTTAACTTTTCTCTGTTGATGAATGTTGACTTCTCCATGACTCTTCCTATATGTAGACTAACGTCTTTAAAATCCATTATTTTCCTGACACTGTATTAGCAACAACATATATTATTATGAGCATGATTCGTAAAAAATATTCCTTAATTCATTATTGGTACAACCTTATTACTGCTTCTTTTGTCAGTCTATAAGTAACTCCTGACAAACTAGCTGAAACTGGAAGCAAGCCTCCACTGCTTTTCAATCTAAGTTATTCTTTTTCTAGTTAAGCATTCAGTGCTTTCCAGACTGACATAATGCCAATATGGATATGAGAGTTTAATCCAAACCATTCTCTACAGAGTTGTTGTGTCCTGTGCTACGAAGTGAAAAGATTCTAAGAATATTAATTCACCCGAGAAACTGTCCCAATAATCCAGGGAATCGCTGGATGGAAAGCACTACTGTCACTGAAAAAAAAATCATGGAAAGTTTTAAACTATTCTGTCTGATTTTAAAGGATTTTAATTTGTTTAAATCTAATAAGTAGAACTGGTCAAAAAACTCTGAATTACTCTTCCACAGCTTATTCATCAAATCAAAGAGAACTCCACAGAATTCTGAAGAAGCATTACACTATTGGAAAACAATTATTTTAGCAACCTGAGCCAAAAGATAATAGAAGGTAAGAGGTAAAATTCCATCTATTCGGAATGCACGTGACTAAAATAAAATGGATTGACACTCTTTACTAAACATATATGCAGCTATTTCTGGAATCACAACTGCATCTTCTTCCACTATAACTGGAGTAAAGTATCTGTAACACATATTTGTCATCTATTGGATAATGTGAAGAATGCAATTCAGAAACCTATAATGTACTTTGTTACCTAAAAAGCAGGTAAGGATGGACAGACCAATTAGAGAGAGATTTCCTACCTTTCTCCAAACCCCCTCAAAGTCTGAAAGAGCCCACTAGAGAGTGCAAGTGGATGTGGGAACCAACCAGAACTTTCCCCACTTCTTCTCCAGTTCAGATGTCTATACTGTATTGTGGACCAGTAACCAGGGCCCAAAGATCAGAGTTATGAACCAGAATTGCTAAAGTTTTGTTTGTGTTTTATAACAGCTACATATAGAGCACTTTTAACATAAGGATCTTAAAGGACTTCCCAAATGTTTATTAAGACTTACTACCTGCTGTAAAGTAAGATATTCATCTTAAAGAGGGGTAGACAGAGATACCCAGATGTTAAGTGACTTGTCCAAGATCGCATAAGAAATCACTGGCTGAGTAAAATATAGAAACCAGGCATGCTGGCTCCTACTTTCATGTTCTAACCAATTGAAAACACCCCCTGTTAACTAAGAAGATGGTAGTATTTTACAGCAAATACTCTTACGTAATCTTTTATAGGAAGTGGCACTTGAATAACTGATTTCAGACAATCTCTCAAATTAAATCAATTTATTATGAAGTTGCCTACTATGTTTACTCTGTACCTGGCCTCATTATCATATAGTTTCATATATAAGTATCAAACCTGTCAGTTAATTATTTCATCATGGGACAGATTTATTTTTAAGTAACATAAGTAGACAGGCAGATTTATCAAAGATGACTTGTAAATGAACTTGGATGGAATGCCAAGTAATATTTCAGTCAGTACTTCTCACGGTGTTAAGATTTACTGAGCCCAGAATTTTCAGAAAATTCTTTTGACTAAACTTGGCAAACAACTAGTGTTTTGGCTGCAGCAAGCAGTTCTGAGAATATAGTTTCAAAGAGATTAGAATGTAAACCTCGTTACCACTGACCAATTATTTAACGTCACATCACAATGTATATAAAATTAGACTATTTTGTAAGCTGGATAAAGTTCAATAAAATGTTTATATATAATGGAATGAATTGGATTCTCCAAATTTCATGTCTGTCTAAAATATACATAAAACAAAGCAAGTGAAAAATAGTTATAAATATTGTACATCTGTTTCTCTGACAACTCATACAACAGTAGAGGATTATTCCTAAAAGAAGAAAAAAAAGGGTCCTGAGCAGGCAAGTGATCATACATTTTATTCATAGGTTCTGTATGCCTACAGCCAACCAAAAGTTAATTGCAGCTAAATACAGAGGAGTAAGTCAGGGTGCCCAGATCACGTATATTGAACGAAAAAAAAAAATGCAAGCCTGCTGCATCACATGATCCTAAACTCCCCCTCCCCCCACCCCAAGCTCTAAGGGAGTAAACAGATCACATTCTATAAATATTTCTTAGATGACTACTATTTATCTTAATAAAGAACATTTCTGATTTGGCAACCAATAGCTCATCTGACATCACTTTACCAAGGGTTCAACAAAATTTGAACCTGGAGGAAAAAAAAAAGAGTCCTTGAGCCACTACCATCTTTTGAAATCATAGGACAATTAACAATACCATACTCACATCAGCTTCGAAGGGAAATGCTTTTTATGGATTATCACTGCAGTAAAAAATGCTGCCAGTGACCTTTTGCATAAAAATGGGATTATTTTTCATTTAAGTTTCAACTCGGAATTCACCTACTGCTATCAGTTTAATATCTGGCATGTGTTTAAAGTAGATTAGATTATCTGGAGAATATTCAATTTGTTTTAGCATTTTGATAACAATGTTGTTTTGTGGGAAGCCAGTTATTAAATTCACTTCTCCTACTCAGTGCTGGATCACAGGTTGTGGATTATCAGGCAATACGGGTAATATATACTGCCCATAGCTATAATGTAATGGGGAAAAGGATCCTTATCAAATTCTTTTCTGTACTCACAGTTCACTCAATTTTGCCATCTCCAAGAATCCCTTGAATAACTTTCCACATTAGGGCAGAATAAAATTTCCCAACATATATTCTATGGCATTTTATTTGCTAATTTTTAAAGGACATTTTGTACCATCAGTCTGAAATTCAAAGCAAGAAAGATCAAAAAGCAACTCTATGCAGCTCTAAATAAAATGAGCAAAATACAGCTCAGTGACCCAGTGTTCACGCCACAGCCAAGTGGAAGGGGTTAATGGAGGCCTGCCATTAACCCCGCCCCAGAAAGAAGCAGGGGAGATGAGTCCTCCTAGCAGCCTTTGGAGCAGGTGGAGGAAGCAGCCAATAGGAGGGAGGCTGCACGGAGCAGCCAATCAAGGCCCAGTGGGCTAGTACAAAAGGAACTAAAGGGTGAGTTGCTGCAGGTACATAAGAATATAAGAACAGCCATACTGAGTCAGACCAATGGTCCATCTAGCCAAGTATCCTGTCTTCTGACAGTGGCCAATGCCAGGTGCTTCACAGGGAATGAACACAACAGGTAATAGAATAATAGACTATTAGGGTTGGAAGAGACCTCAGGAGGTCATCTAGTCCAATCCCGTGCTCAAAGCAGGACCAACATCAACCAAATTATCCCAGCCAGGGCTTTGTCAAGCTGGGCCTTAAAAACCTCTAAGGATGGAGATTTCAACACCTCCCTAGGTAACCCATTCCAGTGCTTCACCATCCTCCTGTGATCTGGAAGCATCAGTTAGTTGTCCACAGAAAGCCTTGTCTACCTCATTCTTCTGAGCTGGTGGTCTATAGCATACACCCACCACAACATCACCCTTGTTGCGCTCACCTCTAAACTTAACCCAGAGACTCTCAACAGACTTTGCTTCAGTTTTATACTGGAGCTCTGAGAAAGCATACCGCTCTCTTACATACAATGCAACTCCTCCACCTTTCCTCCTGTACCTGTCCTTCCTGAACAGTTTATACCCATCCATGACAGTGCTCCAGTCATGTGAACTGCCCCACCAAGTTTCTGTTATTCCAATCACATCATAGTTCCTTGATTGTGCCAGGACTTCCAATTCTTCCTTCTTGTTTCCCAGGCTTCTTGCGTTCATGTACATGCACCTAAGATAACTAGCCGATTGCCCTACTTTCTTGGTATGAACCAGGAGGCTTCCCGTCTTGTACCCTCCTCCTTGTGTTTCCTCCCGGTATCCCAATTCCCTACTTACCTCTGGGCTTAGGTCACCATCCCCCGGCAAATCTAGTTTAAAGCCCTCCTCACTAGGTTAGCAAGCCTGCCTGCGAAGATGCTCTTCCCACTCTTCGTTAGGTGGATCCCATCTCTTCCTAGCAATCCTTTTTCCTGGAACAACATCCCATGGTCAAAGAATCCAAAGCCCTCTCTCTGACACCACCTGCGTAACCACGCATTCACCTCCAAAATCATCAAATGATCCATCCCCTGTTGCCCATTCCCAGCTTTTGGCAAACAGAGGCTAGGGACATTTCAGAGCATGGTTTTGCATCCCTGCCCATCCTGGCTAATAGCTAGTAGCCCAAGGATGGAGGACTGTGTTCCTAGCAGGCTGCAGCACCTTGGACAGGGCAGTTGCTGGCAGGGATGGTGGAGCAAGAGGGAGCTCCTAGCTGACTGCTGGGATTTGCTGGCTCAATGCCCTGAGAAGAGGATGAAGAAGGTGTTGGGGCCACGGGAAAGTGACCCAGAGAATTGAAGCCACATGGAAGGAAGTTAAGGAGACATAGTAGGAGGCTGTTATCTATAGGGTCCCTGGGTCAGGACCCGGATTAGTGGGGCAGGCCCGGTTTCCCTCCCATTCGCCACTAAGGAAGTGGCTCGACCCGTAGACATTGATACCTAACCCTGGAAGGGGGAAACAGGTGGTGATAGGGCTGGAGGGTTGAGTTATGAAGAGGATGCTGTTTTCAGGCAGAAAAGACAACAGGAGAGGCACCACCTGGAGAGGGCACACAGTCTGGCAGAGCTAATCCCCATGATGGCCAGCAGGAGGCGCCGCTGTGGTGAGTGGAGTCATCACACAAATAATAAATCCTAGTATGAAAAAGAAATGGTTACTTACTGTAACTGTTTTTCGAGATGTGATGCAGATGTGTATTCCACTTAGATGTGTGCAAGCCAGAGACTTTTGTTAGGCAGTAGGGGGTGGCCCTCGTGCCTCATGACTGTGGCCTCTCCTGGCTATATAAGGTGGTGCAGCCTTGACCCCCCTCAGTTCCTTTGCATCACAAGCCCATGAGAGAAGATTCCGATGTAGAGGGAATGGAGGGTGGGTCACGGAATACACGTCTGCATCACATCTCGAAGAACCACTGTAACAGTAAATTCTTCTTAGAGTTGATGCAGATGTGTATTCCACTTAGATGACTCATGAGCAGGACCCCAATCTGGAGGTGGGTCTCAGAGTCTACTGAAATAGGAATCACAGGACTGCTCTTCCGAGGCCTGCGTCCACTCTGGAAGATGCAGTAATAGCATAATGGTCTGTAAATGGAACATGGATGACCATATGGTCACTCTGCAAATATCCAGTAAGGAAATATCACTCAGGAATGCCATCAATGTCGTTCTCGTGGAGTGAGCCCATATCTACTGAGGCGGTGTAGCCGAAGCTATCTCATATGCAGGCTTGACACAGTATGTTATCCATCTAGAGATGGTCTGGCAGAGACTGCTTGTCCCTTCATGAGGTCTGCAAATGACACAAAAAGGTGAGGCGAAAAGCGAAACTGCTTAGTCCTCTGTAGATAAAAGGCTAGAGTGTGGCTTAAGGAAAAACCACAGGTAATACACTGCCCAATTCAGATGAAACTGACAAACCACCTTCGCTAAAAACGTTGGGTGTGGTCACAGAGTTACCTTATCCTTGGACAACTCAGGGTAAGGCGGCTCAGCCATAAGGGCCTGCAACTTGCAGACAGGAATGCAGTTTTCTCAGACAGGAGGGGCAGCTCACGGATGCAAGGGGCTCAAATACTGCCAGAACGGGGGAAGGGCCACAGGAGCCGGTGCTTGGGGCGGGGGCAGTACGCGGAGCACAATGCCAGTCCCATGTGAAATAAAACTGCAGTATTTGGGAAAAACAGGTTGCTTAAAAGTGCATGAGAGAAAAGGAGAGAGAAGTTCAGGAAACCACTATTAAGTCCTTCGAGGCAGAAACCAGAGGGGGTGTTGTTTCTCTATCTGATGTGCACCTAGCTGTGAGAATTTTTTTTTATTAAGCCTGCCCCTCCCCCAGGGCACAAATCTCTCTGAAGTAGCTGAAAAAGTGACTCAGTGACCCAGTGAAAACATCAGACCTGACCAAGTGAGACCTCTGGGACAAGGGAACAACAATAACAGTAGAAGAACTGAGCCAACTTCTTCTTCTTTATTTGTAAGTGCTATCTTTTCTATGCTTCAAGAACCAAGATTCAGTCACTGAAGAAAACAGTGGTTAAGCAAAAACAACTCTGCTTACTCAGAAAAACTAGGGGTGAACATCGACCAACATTTAGGAGAATAGTATATCTGAAGTATCAAAAGATTCAAATAGACGTGCATATGGGTGTAAAATACACAATAAATAATATCACTTTGCCATTCTATACAATGTCTTTTATCTAAGAATCTCAATGCAAATGTCAATTAATTAAGGTTGAGAAAATCCCTGTGAGGTAGATTATCATCCCCATTTTACTGATGAGGAAACTGAGGTACAGAGAATAAAGGTGAAATTCAGCCATGGTGTGAAAGGCCAGCACAAGGCACCCTGCACTGAGGCAGTGGAGGGCGGGGGGAGGGGGGGCAGGAAACTGTGAGAGGAACAGTTCCACATCTCCTGTGCACTGTCAAAAGGAAGTCTCTGCAGCAGTTTTGTGGAGATCAGCAGAGAAAGAATGGATGAGCTTATGGATGAGCCAGGGTGGAGACCACAGAATCTTTATTTTCATGGAATCATTTGTCCTGATATGATAAGCAAGTGGTTAAGAGGTGCGGTAGCTTCTACTCCATCCTATGCTAATGTAGTAGCCCTGCAAGAACTATGCTGCTGCCCTGGGCCCTGGCGCCAGGTGGATTTCATCTCTTCACTTTAAATTCCCACCTTTAGGGCTTAGATATTAGTTGCATTAGTTAGAGCGCATTAAACCCTGTGCAGGTGCACTCATTCAGACATAAAGCAAAGCTCAGTTTAGCTTAATTCACTGAACTAAGACCACTTTACTTCTGAATGAAAGCGCTCACACAGCAGTTTAATGCACTTTAACTAAAGCATTTTAAAATTCACACATTTAGTTAATTCGGCTTAACTTTCTTGAGTGTATAGACAAGCCTTATGTGCTGGAGAGCAGTGACTACTTTTACTATATGTCTGCACAGTGGGGCCCAACACTACTCTATTAATATTTACTGTTTGTATTAATGAGTTAGGACAACTAAAGTTCTGACAACTAACATTTGCATTTCTCCTTGACAGGATCCTGAAGACATACCTACTGTGCAGGCCAAAGTTATGGTGTTCTGGGGCTGAATACCACAGTTGCAATTTTCCATAGTTTATTTAATTTAATCATTCCCATGGCAGTAAACCAACTGAACAAGAATTCAAAGTGGTGATGAGTTATTTGTTTTATTAAAAGCTCACTTTCTCCCTTTAGGAATTATAGCCCAAAGCCCAAGGAGTTTTAAGCCTGCATTGCATTTGACGAACTTGGAATGTATCCCCAGAACAACAAAAGTCTATTGTTGATCAGTTAAAAGTGGATTCAGTCAAAGGATAATATGAACTGAAGTATTGCAAGTCAAGTCATTTTCCCAGGAGCAGCAGGCAGGGCTAATCAGCTAGCCAGCCTCAGAGGAATGGTATTCCTTATACCTTCACAGACACTTGTGGTGCTAGGTGCTGCACAAGCACAGTAAGAGAAAGTCCTGCTGCAAAGAACTTACAGTCCAAGACAACAAAACAAACAACAGCAGACAAGGTACAATCTAAATATTTAAGGTGATATTAGGAACACGTCTTAACTTCTCTTCCCTCCCCCACCTCCAAAACTAACTCTCCTGCCTCTCACACCATCCACTCTATCACAAGTTATCTGAGGCACTGGGCCATTGCCGCTCCAATGTGCCCTCCTTATCCCACTGCAAGGGGGAAAAATCCCCACAGTCACTCAGGAAGTGTTTGTGTGTCTAATGGCAGACATCTGGTGAGCTCTTGGGGTCAGGGAAGATCCCTGGGGTTTCAACGATCCCCAAATCTGTAGCAACTCCCTTAAGTATAAATGTAAGTACCTGATGGATTCAAAAAGGAATCCAGGTTTTCCTAATAAAACCAGAAACAGAAGTACAGTAATGACATGAGTTACACAAGCTGCACAGTCTGCAATGGAGCAGACCAGGATAATGATGAATGGATCAGATTTGGTATCAGTTACAGTGGTGTAAACCTGGAATAATTTCACTGAAGTTACACCCGATTTACTCATGGATGCAATCGAGATGAAAATCTAATGCAAATAAGTGGGGAGAAAAATGGAAAGAAAACTTCAGAAGGAAGTTAAATACATAGAGTACTCTTTTCTAACCAGAGTAAATACTTATTTGGTCCTTTTGAAAAAACAAACAAACATTGATAACGGAATGTACTGATGCAGAGGTTCAACCAAATTTAAAAGCTAAAAATCAGACAGCACTATTTTTCTACAAAATAAAAGCAGGCCTACATTCTGAATGTAAAGCATTGAAGTAAGGAAAAATTATTACTTTCATAATGATCTTTGCTATAATAGTTAAGGTTGTCAAAGGAATAGATGAGTGCACATTCCAGAATACTTTGTTCTGCCATGGCAAATTTATTTTTCTGTGACTGTTAGTATGATGGGGATTTCATTATTTTGCACCTGATTCACTTGGTGATAAGAAAGAGTCTATGCTAGCCACAGAACTCTGACAATGATAAAGCGCGTCTATAAAACACATTCTGACTCTGCATTCTCTTTTTTGAATAAGAAGTTCAAAAATAGCCTGCCTGATTAACTTAAACTAATGATAGTAAAATTGAAGAGGTGTAGCTCATCTGCTTGTTACATTGCTTTTTTCGCTACATTTTGCTCTGCCTTGACGATGGCTTGAGAAGACTAATAAAACAGCACTCTTTTCAGAGTACAGTATAAAATACACCACATTCAGCTGAAGCTTTGCCAGCATCTCAAAATAATATTTGCCTATGAAAAACAAGCATCAGTTCATGGGCTGCTTCTCCCCATTTATAATTTAAACCCAAGTATGGTTCAGATAAAAGATATAGGGAAATCAAATGACCCTACAGCTAGGTTGACATGTGGATGCAGGGGTGTAAGTGCTGCAACTATTGGCAAATCTCGCCATACCCCATGCTGCTTTGTGACCAGCCTGTTAGGGCTGTGCTAAGCAGAAGCAGAGCGCCAATAGCTCAACTGATGACTCCTGTTGCTGTCCTTTCTCCTTCCACTGCTGTCTCCTGCTAGATCAAGGTTTGCTCTCTCTGTGCTCTCAGTAGGCCATTGTCTAGTAGCATCTATCCTGATGCTCTATCTTTTACGCTCCCACACATAGCAGTAGCTGGAAGCTCACAGGGTAGAAAGACTGGCTCTGGAGCAGCAACATCCGTCAGCCTTCTGCTTGGCTTACTATGCACACAGGACCACAAGAATTCATATGCTTCTTCAGGTGAGAGTATGTGCATACAACTGCATGTGGAAATATATGAAAAAGCATGGATAGAAAAAGAAGCAGATGCATCCTGAGCTGAGAAGGGGAGCAGAGGAAGCAGCCAAGAATTCCTAGAGAGCAGTGTGTGTGTGGGCAGTAGTATGTTGGGGGCGGTGGGGGTGGAGGTAGGAGAAATGGGGTTTTTTTGGTTGGTGCTAATTCTTTTCTTTCTTTTGCATTTATAACAATACCCCTAGAGTTGGTTAGTAAGCAAGGCCATGGGTATACGCTTTTGTATCCCTGACTCATGCCATATGACTTGGATCTAGAAATAAATGATTAATCCCATATTAGCAACCTCCCTAGGCAATTTATTCCAGTGCTTAACCACTCTGACAGTTAGGAAGTTTATCCTAATGTCCAACCTAAACCTCCCTTGTTGCAATTTAAACCCATTGCTTCTTGTCCTATCCTCAGAGGTTAAGAAGAACAATTTTTCTCACTCCTCCGTGTAACAACCTTTTATGTACTGGACAACTGTTATCATGTCCCCTCTCAGCCTTCTCTTCTCCAGACTAAACAAAATCCATTTTTTTCAATCTTCCCTCATAGGTCATGTTTTCTAGACCTTTAATCATTTCTATTGCTCTTCTCTGGATTTTCTACAATTTGTCCACACCTTTCCTGAAATGTGGTGCCCAGAACTGGACACAATACTCCAGCTGAGGCCTAATTAGCATGGAGTAGAGCGAAAGAATTACTTCTCGTGTCTTGCTTACAATACTCCACAAGGCTTGTTACCCTGTCAAAGAAAGCTACTAAGGTGGTTTGACACAATTTGTTCTTGACAAATCCATGCTGACTGTTATTTATCACCTTATTATCTTCCAAGTGTTTGCAAATTGATTGCTTAATTATTTGCTCCATTATCTTTCCAGGTACAGAAGTTAAGCTGACTGGTCTGTAATTTCCCGGGTTGTCCTTATTTCCCTTTTTATAGATGGGCACTATATTTCCCTTTTCCAGTCTTCTGGAATGTCTCCCATCTTCCATGACTTTTCAAAGATAATTGCTAATGGCTCAGATATCTCCTCAGTCAGCTCCTTGAATATTCTAGGATGCATTTCATCAGGCCCTGGTGATTTGAAGACATCTAACTTGTCTAAGTAATTTTTGACTTATTCTTTCCCTATTTTAGACTCTGATCCTACCTCATTTTCACTGGCATTCACTATGTTAGACATGCAATTGCCACCAACTTTCTTGGTGAAAATTGCAACAAAGAAGTCATTAAGCACCTCTGCCATTTCCACATTTTCTGTTATTGTCTTTCCCCCCTCATTGAGAAATGGGCCTACTTTGTCCTTGGTCTTCCTCTTGCTTCTAATGTATTTGTAGAAAGTTTTCTTGTTTCCTTTTATGTCCCTAGCTAGTTTAATCTCGTTTTGTACCTTGGCTTTTCTAATTTTGTACCTACATACTTGTGTAATTTGTTTATATTCATCCTTTGTAATTTGACCACGTTTCTACTTTTTGTAGGACTCTTTTTTTGGGTTTTAGATCATTCCTTCCCATACTTCCTATCTTTCCTACTTAGTGGGATAGTTTGCTCTTGTGACCTTAATAATGTCTCTTTGAAAAACTGCTAACCATCTTCAATTGTTTTTCCCCTTAGACTTGCTTCCATGGGATTTTACCTACCAACTCCCTGAGTTTGCTAAAGTCTGCCTTCTTGAAATCCATTGTCTTTATTGTGCTGTTCTCCCTCCTGCCATTTCTTAGAATCATATACGTATTATTTACAATACAGTAACTCCTCGCTTAACGTTGTAGTTATGTTCCTGGAAAATGCTACTTTAAGTGAAACGATGTTAAGCAAATCCAATTTCTCATAAGAATTAATGTAAATGGGGGGGGGGGGGGGGGAGTTAGGTTCCAGGGAAATTTTTTTT
The DNA here is from genome assembly GCF_011386835.1 of Chrysemys picta bellii. Classification (NCBI taxonomy): domain Eukaryota; kingdom Metazoa; phylum Chordata; order Testudines; family Emydidae; genus Chrysemys; species Chrysemys picta. The sequence continues at coordinate 110,566,144 of NC_088795.1, read as the reverse complement.
GCCAGACAAAAGACTATATACACACATTTTTATTTATATCTATATATAGATATATATATATACACACATACACACACACACACACACACACACACACACACACACACACACAGAGTATAAGTTTAAAACAATTTAATACTGTACACAGCAATGATGATTGTGAAGCTTGTTGAGGTGGTGGAGTCAGAGAGTGGAAGAGGGGGGATATTTCTCAGGGAATGCCTTACTGCTAAACGATGAACTAACACTTGGCTGTTGTTAATGTAGCCTCACACTCTACAAGGAAGCACAAATAGAGGGAGGAGACACAGCATGGCAGAGAGAGAGAGGTGTGTGTGTGTGTGTGTGTGTGTGTGTGTGTGTGTGTGAGAGAGAGAGAGAGAAACATGCATTGCCCCTTTAAGTACGCTGACCCCACTCTAAGTACACTGCCTTTTTAAGTAGATCAGCAAGTTGAGACAGCAGCTGCTGCCAGCAAGCTCCCTCCGTCCTGAGCCCTGTCGTGTCCCCACCCTGCTCTGTGGAGATGGGGTACAGGAGCAGGGGGGCAGGAATGGGGGGGGGAGGTGGACACCCTGACATTAGCACCCCTCTTCCCCACCCCCCTGCACCGCAAGCAGGAGGCTCCCGGGAGCAGCTCCAAGGCAGAGGGCAGGAGCAGCACATGGCACTGGGGAGAGGGACAGCTGAACTGCCCAGCAATTGATAGCCTGCTGAGCAACTGCAGCACAGGGAATTTAGGGGAGATGATAAAATAAAAAAATAAAAAAAAAGTGGGGGCTGCCGGCCCACCCTGGATTCATGCGCCCACCAGCTAGCTCCAACAGGTTGCTCTTCCTGCAAGGAGTGGATAAAGGCGACAGCTGCCAAACAACGTTATAAGGGAGCATTGCGCAACTTTAAATGAGCATGTTCTCTAAGGGTACGTGTACACTTACCTCCGGGTCCGGCGGCAGGCAATCGATATTCTGAGATCGATCCCGGAAGTGCTCGCTGTCGACGCCGATACTCCAGCTCGGCGAGAGGAGTACGCGGCATCGACGGGGGAGCCTCTCTGCCACGTCTGGACCCGCGGTAAGTTCAGACTAAGGTACTTCGAATTCAGCTACGTTATTAACGTAGCTGAATTTGCGTACCTTAGTCCGAAGTGGGGGGTTAGTGTGGACCAGGCCTAATTGATCAGCAACATAACAACGAAACAACGTTAACCAGGATGACGTTAAGTGAGGGGTTACTATACTGTACAGTAGAACCTCAGAGTTACAAACCTAAGGAATGGTAACTCTGAACAAAATGTTATAGTTGTTCTTTCAAAATTTACAACTGAATATTGACTTAATACAGTTTTGAAACTTTACTATACGCAAGAAAAATGCCGCTTTCAACCATCTTAATTCAAATAAAACAAGCACAGAACCAGTTTGCTTATCTTGCCAAATCTTTTTTTTAAATTCCCTTCATTTTTTAGTAGTTTATGTTTAACACAGTAATGTACTGTTCAGCATTTGCTTTTCTGGATGGGAGGGGGAGACGTGTCTGCTACCTGATTGCGTACTTCCGGTTCCAAATGAAGTGTTTATAACTCTGGTGTTCGTAACTCTGAGGTTCTACTATAGTAATAGTAAAGAAAATGGTGGTATGTGCACAGTTATAGACCTGATCCTGTCTTTACATGGCCAGATCACTAGCTATTGCTTGAAACCCAGCAGGGCTCCATTTGGGGGCCAAAGTTGCAAGATTAGGAGCATAGTTTAATAACTTAACAGCACTCCTCAAAACACAGTGTGGTCTGGTAAAATGTCTAACCTTTGCCTCAACTTGCTTTATCCAAGTTTTTGTTGCAGATGTCTTGCTATCAATTTGGGTAATGAGTTTTGATCTGCATTTTTTTCATTTCATAGTTCATGAGACGCACTGTCCTTTAAAATAGTGTCGTCTTTGAGTACCCAGAGAAGTTTCAAGGGCACAGAGTCCTTATGCTATTTGTTGTTCCTATTACAATTCTAGTTCTTTTTCTCTTGCACATTTGCAATCATCAGAAGTTACCCAGAGTGCATTTCTAAATTATAAAGTATAGCTGTAGAAGGACTGCAGGATCAGGCCTGTGATTATATTACAGATACTTGTCTGCCACCATAGGAAAAAAAAAACCATAGTAAAATATAGGACTAATCTTCAGTTGGTATAAATTAGCATAGATCACTTACAATGAACGGTTTTATGAACATTGGTACCAGCTGAGGATCTAGCCAGTGTTTTTAATTCAATTTAATCATAAATTGCTGTTTTCTAACTTGAATGTAACTCATTTAGAATGACGTATATTGTACTGTAAAGACATACTCTAATGTTTTAAGATTTGTTTAATAAAATCTTCAGTACCTTAACATAATCTACCTAAAATATACTTGAGAAAAATAGGTTTTCCTTTGGTGTTTTCCTCTCTACATGACACTTATTTACTCTTTAAAAACTATGTTCATATTCAAATGACAGGCCATCAAAATATTTTTTTAAAAAACTGCACTATAAAAATGTTTAATTTGAAAAAATATTGGCAAATGTATGAAAAATAAGAAGACAGATTTTGACCAGTCTTTTTCCTTTTTACAGTGGCATCTTGAAGCAGATGGGGGCACACACAATTTTTATTCCAGTAAATGGCAAGTAATTTCCTACTTAATAAATTACATCAGTGGCAGCTCAAGTATATGACAGAAGAAATGTTAGTTCCTTCTCAAAGGCACCAAAAATCAGCAGAGATATCCCATGGGGTTCTATAAATGTAAATCAAAGGGGGGTACTGACCAGAAACAGATTGCAATCACAGAGAAATATCATGAACCACAGCAGTTGTATATTTTCATCAAGCTTTGAAGGGTATCACCAACTAGTTACATCCTAAAAAAGTGGCTCAAAAATGAAATACAGAAGGATGGGAGTTACTTTTCAGTGCATCTGGAGATGCAAGTTCAAACAATTCCTACAGCAAGCATGTGTTAAGATTTGATAAAAATAAATCACTATCGGAAGAGAACAAACATTAGAAAACATCTATTCAGAATACTGCAAGTGTACCATTAATTGGGTGTGAAACTTTTTTTCTATTGCTTGCCTTTTTAAAAAGTTAATTTCCTGTTCATACATGCTGATCTTCTCTGAGGTCTTTACACCAAATACTGCAATCATCTATATTATTTCACACTCACTATAAATGAACAACCACCAAAAATCTGATTTAAGAAATCTAATTGACATCAATAGCATTAAAGTAGGAATAAATCTGGCCCAAAGAGAAATAAGCCTTATGAAAAACTCATACAGAATTTAAAGAATAATCTTTCTGCAGAATTTTTAAACAAAGCTTTAGCAGGGTTAGAATTTGCTAAAAAACCTTCAGAACTCATTATTTAGTTGTACAGTATTTTAGAATAATTTATAAAGAACCTGATTTAATTTCTTCTAGTTTCAACTAAATTAAAATTTCTATACAATTTTTTTTTTCATAAGGGGAAAAAAGTTGATCTGATTGATTCATTTCAGTCACCTTGTTTGACCAAACTTAATTCTTCCTACTTCCCTCCCAGGAGCTATTAAACCCTTCTATTAGTTTTGGTGATTTCCACTCACACATTGGATTATTTTCTTCTCCCCTCAGAATCCTCAGTACCATAATGCCTAATCAGTCATCACCTGGGTTAGATAGCTTTCTGTTCCACGTATTCACTTATTCATAGTCTATATTTAACATGTTGCTTATATCGCTCTCAAATAGAATTTCAGTAACAGAAGTTATGAACTGCATGCAATCCCTAACCACAATGATGCAAAAGTACTTGCTCCTGTCACTTCCAACAATGCCTTCTCTTGAAACAGCGAAAGTGCGGTTCTTGACAATTTACAAAGAACAAGACGCAGCCATTAGCTGCAAGGATGAAACAGAAAAACAAAATCTGTGTTCTTATAAATACTGCTGTCAGGGCCAGCTCCAGCTTTTTTGCTACCCCAAGTGGTGAAGAGAAAAAAAAAAAAGAAAAACCCGATTGAGCTGCCGCCGAAGTGGAAGAGACGGAGTGAAGGACCCGCCGCCGAATTGCAGCTGAAGTCTAAAGTGGAGCACTTGAGCTGCCGCCAAAGTGCTGCGGAAGACCCGGACATGTCGCCCCAATAACGGACGGAGTGCCGCCCCTTTCTATTGGCCGCCCCAGGCACCTGCTTCCTTCGCTGGTGCCTGGAGCCGGCCCTGACTGCTGTTATAGTAAACTGAGTTAAGTGCCTGGCCTACACATAATAATTCAGGAGAAGTTTATCTAAACAAGCCACATAAAACTTCTGTAGGGAAGGAAGGCCACAAAAAATACTGACATCCCTTCTTTTTCAGAATAAATTGTGAACTTGACCATTTCTTCTTGTAAATTAGTAATAAAATCTAGAGACTATGTTATTCACATGAATGTTACAGGTCTTACTGATAACTGAGCAACTTCAATTTTCCCTTTCATTTGCAAACTGGAAGATCTCTCCAGCAACACGATTATCCTCATCCTTTAAAAATCTATTCAAACATGACAAAAAGCTGTCATAAGTTTGTTAAAAACCTACTGGGAAAAATGTGTGCATATTTTCATAGTTTAATTTCAAGTAATTTTTGACTCAATATTTCTTTGTGAATTTTGGGAAAATGAAGTTTAATACTGATAGGTAGAAAAATTAAAGTATGTGTGTTTTGACACAAAATTAATCTTGTCTAAATAAAATCCAAGTAAATATTAATGGCAAGCAGGTTAGCTTTCAGATTTGATTTGTGATCTCCACATTGACTAGGAATGTCATTTGTTAATATGTTGACTGGATATCTAGAGAGAGCCCAATATTAGTATAGCATTCTGTAAAAGAGGCCTGTTTGTCTTTAATTATTTATACAGTTTAGGACTTGCCCTGAATCCCAATATTTCATTAATTTCAATTAGTTTTACTCATAGGGCTATCGGATTAGACCCAAAAGATTAAAAAAGAAGAATGCAAATAAGAGTTTAACTTTTTACTCTACAATTTATTTTAACAAATATTATAAAAATTACATGGGACTGAAGATGTTGCCAAGCTGAATTATAATATTAATTATTTTCATCCAATATGAAATTCCTTCCCAATAAAGAGGGTCCACACACAACTCTATGCACTATATACGTCCTACTTATACGTCCTACTATACCCTACACCTGGGTGTGAAAACTAATCCCCTCCCCCAACGAATTAAGTTGAATGATACTAGTAATATAGGCCCTGATTCAGCAAAGTATATAAGATCATTTTAATATTAAGCATATATGTACTCTCAGTGAAGTAAATGTGACTACTTAAAGTGCTTAAAGTTAGACTTGTGCTTAAGAATCTTGATGAATTTTGGCCATAGTACCTACTCTAATTACTGATATGCAGGGCCGGTTCCAGCTTTTTTGCCGCCCCAATCAGTGAAGGGAAAAAAAAAAAAAAGAAAGCCAATCGGCGGCACTTCAGCGGCAGCTCAGTCGTGCTGCTTCATTCTTCGGTGGCAATTCGGCGGCACGTCCTTCGCTCCCTCTCTTCCTCTTTGGCGGCACTTCGGTGGCAGCTCAAAGAGGAAGAGAGGGACTGAGGGACCCACCGCCGAATTGCCACCAAAGACCCGGACGTGCCGCCCCTTTCCATTGGCTGCCCCAAGCACCTGCTTCCTTCGCTGATGCCTGGAGCCAGCCCTGCTGATATGTATTGCTGTAGCTTAGACTACTACCATAAGTTGCGAATAAAAGTACCACAGGAGAAAAGTTCCCTTCAATTGTCACCATATGGAAAGTTACTTGCAACCTGAACAAAAAATATTAGACAAAACTGCAATCGCAAATCCAATCCTGTGTTGGTGCACATCAGTGAATGAAATTAAAGTTATGTATGAATGATTAATTATTTATTTGCCCATGTCCGGTCTCAAAGGAATTAATAATTGCACTTGTTCTAACATTAAAGACAGCCGTTGGTCACATAATCAGTCTGTATGATTTGACAAACAAATCAGTATTATCAATTCACTGTTGAAGAATAGAAAATTTCCTTCAGTGCAAGTGTTAGTAGCGTGTTTTGGAGATGAAGAGACACAATTATGTAAATCAGACATAACTATGAAAGTCAAAGCTTTTCCCTCTCTTTTCTTAATGTACCTTGATTTTTTATTGGATCATTTGTCTTACAGTATTTCAAGGGTCTGCCTTTCCTTCAGAGCTGTACTTCAGGCCTCTTGGGAGAAGCAGACAAGAAAAAAAAAAGTACCTATCTTGGAGTACCTAGCTGAGGCAACCCTTAAGGTTACATTTACAAATGGAGAATGAATTATTGCTCACCTAAGAAGAAAAAGAGGGTGTAGCACAAGTCATAGTTAAGCTTAGTGGTATGGCCTTAATAATAATAATACTTCACACTTGTGATGCTGGTGGACCACGTGCCAACTTATGCCAAAACTATAGACATCATCTGAGCACTGACAAATTCAGAACTGGAAACCAGACCAGTTCACCTGCATGTTAGTATTGTTCAAAATAGGTATTAGACTTACAAAAATGTGTTTACTCTCTATGGAATGCATGTAAGTTGCTGCATGCTTAAATTTCACTTGTAATATCTTTATCCCATGCTATAAGATGATATATAAGTTTTGCTTTATAACTGTAAAAATGCTTGCCCTGAACCTTTGAACGCAGTCAGGAGGAATAGTCCACTGCCCATCAAGGAGAGTTATCAAAACTAAATGGGCCATTGTGGAATATCCCAATACAAAGACTACCCACCATAATGGCCCTCTCAAACCCATGAAGGTGCTACATGGAAGAAAACTCATCCCATCAGCTTGAATTCTGAAAGAAGACAAAGATAGGTGACATGAACATTTCTCATCTCTACTGCTCTGTGAACTCACAGAGCTGGAGCTGGGAAATAGAAATAGAGATCCCCATGGTCAACTTGGGTTAGCCCTAAAAGACATCTAGTGCTGACAGATTACTACCACTCTGCCACCTTTTGTAACCATAGATTGTCACTCATTTGTGTATATATGTTGCCTGCTCTAACCTATAAATAACATATTTTTTTCCTAGTCAATACATCATTAGTTAGTTTAGTACAGGATTGGCTACAACAGTCTTTGGTGTGAGATTTGAGGTACAAATTGACCTGGGGTAAGTGACTGATCTCATGGGACTGGAAGGAACCTGAACCTTTTGTATGGGCACCAACTATCACTAAGTCCAACTTGTCTGGGTGGCAAGATAGACTGGAAGGCTGAAGGGATCCGTCTGTGACTCCATTGTAAGAATGTTATAGTGGCTTCAGGCATTCACATTTGTTACTGGATTGGTGAAAACTAATTATAGAACACACAACCAGTTTGGACTGTCTGTCCTGTTTTTTGACTGTCTTCCCTGAGGCAGGCACTCAGTCATGAACCACTCTAGACAGCGCAACAGCGCTTACATAGCATCTTTCATCCTAGGAGCTAAAGACACTTTAAATTGGTATCCAAGTAAGGTTCTTCACCCCTCACTTATAGATAAGGAAGCTGAGGCACAAATGATGAGGCTTCTTTATTGTCAAATAGCATGGAAGTGCCAGAGATTGGGTGTAGAACCCACACCTGCTAACTCCCAGTCCTATATTCTAAACAAAAGACAGTGTTGTCTCTGATGGAAATACAAACTGCAATTAGATATTATCTGGTCTTTGTTCTTTAAAAGCAATTTTTGAATTAAAGATTACAAACAAACCAAGAAATCCATTCCTCTACATGGCAACAGCTATATCCTAAATTTAAAAATGATAAAGCTAGCATGAAAGTCAAAACTCCGATTAAGATTTAGTTACTACTACCAAATCACTGGGCTATTTGTTAATATTAAAACATAAGGTTGCAGCAGTGCCTTCAAGCATCATTCCTTTATTATATGAGCATTTTGAGAGGAACAAGCTTGCAGTATACATCCTAGGTGGTATTGCATGTCTTTTGGGCAGTAGAGAGGATATTTATACACAATAAGAGATTTTAGTATTATCATCATCAGCATGCTCCTTGAATTCCCTCCAACAGTTAGTTTTGGCCTCAAGGAAGTAGCATGTGGCACCATTATAGTTATGGTTACAAATTTTTCCTGTAGTGTTATACTTTCTTTTCATCATCTTTGTTAGTTAAGTCTGAAGAGAAAATTCATCTGTGAAGTCAAGTGTGAACACAGTATGACACTTACAAAGAAATAAAATTGGTTTCTAGCTGGTAATGTATGAGGGTTTTTTTCCCTTTAATTAGCACTTTTTGTACAGGCAAAGTTGTAATATTTTAAAGGGTGAAAAATGTCTAAGTAAAATGTAAAGTGTTGGGTTATCATCATCAGGTGTTCTCTGAAGCTTGGAAGAGCAGAGACGAGGGGATGAGAAATATCCCACCCTGTATACTGGCTCTTCTGCCTTCCAGAGCTCAGCGGGTAGCTTGGAGAATTTCAGGCTATTTAGCAGAAGCATTTTCTGCATGGAGAAAAATAGAATTAAAAAGAAAATGAAAGAAATGAACAAAAGAAAGTGTCTCCTGAATCCGCCATGAGAAGGAATGGCTCAGTAATCTAAATATCATATTTAAAATTTTGTCTCCCCAGAGCAACAAATAAAAATCTATGTACACTTTGAAAGACAGAACCAACTTCTAGGCTGAAAAACTGAGTCCCATGCCATTTACTGGGAGGATTTTTCAGAACTCACCTTGGTAACTGAAGCCCAGGTCTGTTCTTTGTGGATGTTAGAGTGATATGTTTTATAGAAGTAGAGACTGAGCACAGGACCAGAGGCCAGGACTGCTAGCTCACAGAATTTAAGGCCAAAAAGGGTGATCATAGTAATTTAGTTGGACAGCTTGCATAAAGTAGGCCACAGGACTTCACTAAGTAAATCCTGTCTTCACTCCAATAACTTGTGATTGAATTATAATGCTTATTTTAGAAAGGCAACTTATCTCAAGTAATGGAGAATCTATTATTTCTCTTGATAAGCAGTTCCAATGGTTAATTATCCTCACTTGGTAAAAAACTGGCCTTATTTTCATTTTGAATTTTTCTTGTTTAATCTTTCATCCATTTGATCTTCCTACGCTTTTATTTGATAGGTTTAAGAATTATCCTGCGCCATACCTTCTGTTTATAAAATTGTGATTCAAGTCAGTTCTTAATCTTTCTTTGGTCAGCTCAGTAGACTAAGCTTTGTTCTTTTCTTATTTGAAGGTGTGTTTTCCAGTACTTGAATATTCTTGTAGCTCTTCTCTAACCTTCTCCAATTTTTCAACATCCCTTTTCAAGTGTGGATGCCAGAAGTCAATACACCGTGCCAGTAGTAGTGTCAGCATTACAGAAGTAAAACCATCGCTCTAGATCAGGGGTCGGCAACCTCTGGCACGCGGCTTGCCAGGGTAAGCACCCTGGCGGGCCAGCACATCCCTCGGCCCGCGCCACTTCCTGCAGCCCCCATTGGCCTGGAGCGGCAAACCACGGCCAGTGGCAGCCGCAATCAGCCTAACCTGTGGATGCGGCAGGTAAACAAACTGGCCCGGCCCGCCAGGGTGCTTACTTTGGTGAGCCATATGTCAGAGGTCGCTGACCCCTGCTCTAGATTCATAGATGCTAAGGCCTGAAGCGACCAATGCGATTATCTATGCGGAACTCCTGAATAGCACAGGCCATAGAACTTCCCCAAAATAATTCTTAGAGCATATCTTTAAGATAAACATCTGATTTTGATTTAAAAATGATCACGGGTGGACAATCCAGCATAACCTTAGTAAATTGTTCCAACGGTTAATTACACTCTGTTAAGACAATAGACCTTATTTCCAGTCTGAATTCATCTAGTTTAAACTTCCAGCCATTGGATCATGTTATACCTTTCTCTGCTACATTGAAGAGTCCATTATTAAATATTTGTTCCCTATTAGATACTTATAGACTATCATCAAGTCACCCATTAACCTTTTCTTTGTTAAGCTAAATAGATTGAGCTCCTTGAGGCTATCACTCTAACACATGTTTTCTAATCCTTTAATAATTCCTGTAGCTCTTCTCTGAACCCTCTCCAATATATCCACATCCTTCTTGAACTGTGGTCATCAGAACTGGACACATCAGTGCCAAATACAGAGGTAAAATAACCTCTCTACTCCTACTCAAGATTCCACCATTTATGCATCCCAGGATTGCATTAACTCTTTTGGCCACAGTGTCACACTGGAGCTCATGTTCAGCTGATTATCCACCATAACCCCCAAATCTTTTCAGATAATTTCCTCCAAAGATAGAGTCACCCTCTCCGCCCCCCACTGTGTAAACATGGCCTACAGTCTTTGTGTATATATATACACACACACACGGCATATTAAAAGTAATATTATTTGCATGCACCCGGTTTACTAAGCGATCCAGATCGCTGTTTCAGTGACCAGTCCTCTTCATGACCTGTGCGCTCCTCCAATTTTTGTCATCTGCAAATTTTATCAGTGTTTATTTTTTGTTTTCTTTCAAGGCATTGATAAAAAGTGTTAAATAGCGTAGGGCCAATAACCGATCCCTGAGGGTGGAAATGCAACCACTTTGTTTACAGTTAAATTTAGAGGCCTATCAGTTAGTCAGTTTTTAATCAATTTAATGTGTCATTTTAATTTTACAGCATTCTAGTTTTTTAATCAAAATGTTGTGCAGCACCAAGTCAAAGCCCTTACACAAGTCTAAGTATATTATGCCAACATTACCACCTTTATCAACCAAACTTGTAATCTCATTTAAAAAAAAGAAATATGTCAAGTTAGTGTGACAGGATTTATTTTCCATAAACCCATGTTGATTTGTATTAATTACATTACCCTCTCCCTTAGTCCATTATTAGTCGAGACCTGTAACAGCTGCTCCATCATCTTGCCCAGGATTGATATCAGGCTGACAGGCCTATAATTACCTGGTTCATTCTGATTACCCTTTTAAAAAAGCATTGGCTTTCTTCCAGAAGACTTACTGAAAATCAACATTAATGGTCCAGCAAGCTCCTCAGCTAGTTCTTTTAAAACTCTTGCATGCAGGTTATCTGGACCTGCTGATTTAAAAATGCCTAATTTTAATAGTATTTCTTCAACAGCTTCCAGAGATACTAGTGAAATGGAGTGTTATCATTCTCTGTTCACCCTTATTCACTATTCCTATGCTCATACATCCAGGGACGTTAGCCTTCTGATCTTGGGAGCTCATGTTTAAATGGTTATTTACCATGACCCCAACTTCTGTCAGAGTCACTGCTGCCAGGATATAGTCCCACATCCTGTAAGTGTGTTCATAGATGTGCAATTTTACATTTGGCTGTTAGCATTTTGTTTGATTATGCTCAGCTTGCCAAGCAATACAGATCAATCTGTGTAAGTATCCTGTCCTCTTCATTAGTCACCATTTGACCAATCTTCATGTCATCTTCAAACTAGATTTTACATTTTCTTCCAGATAAAAATACTGAATGTTATTGGACTCAGAACTAACCTTTTGAGCATTCCTCTAGAACAGAGGTTCCCAAACTTATTTGGCCTACAGCCCCCTTTTCAGAAAAAAAATTACTCAGCGCCCCCCTTTTCAGAAAAAAATTACTCAGCGCCCCCCTAGAAATCTACCTTCCTTAAGCGAACAAACAGAAAGATGCAGTGACAAATTTGCGTTCTTTTATGTATCTATATTTCTACCTACGTCTTACAATATAGTAAAGAAAGATGTGTTATTAGAATATCGCCCACGACATCAGGTATACAGTGGTTTTTGCGTAAGACGGCAAAAGACAACCAAACTAAAATACTAATGAAACTAATAAACTGGGTTTTGTTCTTTGCTCAGCGTTAGATATATGTATTTGATATTAAATTGTCAAATATCAAACTAAATTTATCAAGAAATAATTAATTTAAAAATAATCAATATGCAATTAAAAATCAGTTATAGTTTTAATTTAGTTTGCCCTTATTTAAATAATTGTTCCTTATTAACACACGCCTTATTTACCAATTAACACAGATGATTCGATAGATATAAATAAATGTTAATAGTTAACAGTTTTTTTCGATTTCATTCCCGTTTTCGTTAATATTGTAATAAAAAATATGACAAATATATTGACTGTACACTTCAAATAGTACTGTACCGACACAAGCCTGCTACGATTTTATTATTAGTAAGCACTAGAGACACAGAAACGTACGGTAGATATGTAAGAAAATGTATAAAAATACTCACGTGTAAATTGCTGTTTTATTGAAACAACAATAATACAATTTGCTTTGTATGTGATCCATAATCCGTAAAGATCGAAGGTATCGAATTATGAATAAAAAATTTTAAATACTTATTGCACTATTGTTAACTGCTTTTTACACAATTCAGAAACAATCTAAATTAGATTTCATACGTCGCCTATTTATAGTATCGTATTGTAAACAAGTCATTACACGCACATATTCCTGCCGATGCATGCTGGACTTCCCGACAATGCGCGACATGCTCGCCTGCCAACACTTGCTTGTTAATTATAACCTGATCGGTTATAATTTGTGAATTTATTTGGAAAATAAAGTAATCACTACAACTTTAACTCTATGTTACACAACAGATGAAACATGTACGAACGGTTTTTCAAAATTTTCTTATATTCTCTTCTTTCTTTATGCTTCCACCGCCCCCTTATTTTTATTCAATGCCTCCCAATTGCACTGAGGCTACTACTGCCCCCCTGGATCGTTCCAGCACCCCCCAGGGGGCAGTATCGCCCACTTTGGGAACCTCTGCTCTAGAACTAGATCCACTCTTGGAAGATTGCCCATTACCAATTAAATTTTGTGGTCTATCAGTTAGCCAGTTTTTAATTTATTTATTATGTGCATTTTGATTTTGCATAGTTCTAATTTTTTAATGAGAATGTCACAAGGTCAAATGGCTTACAGAAATCTAAGTGTTATGTCAGAGTTATATTGACCAACGAAATTTGTTATTTCAAAGGAAAGTATTTCTTCTAATGCAAACTCTATCACAGATTCTCTCTGTGGCCTTGGGGAATTCATCAGAGGTGATTGGAGAATGACTTTTCCATTTGGCAACAACTGTCAAGGTTTAAAGATCTGTTTTTGTTCCACAATGGAAAGAAAACAGTTTTTATGGTTTTCAAAAAATTGAATTCTGTTAAAAAGACTACATTTTTTATTCAGCTTCCCTCCACCCCCCATGTATCCACCTGGACCTCAGAAACCCTCTCATCAAAAACTTCATTGATATGGATAGATCTATGCAAAATGTTTTGACTTTGACAAAACAAAAAGTTTCACTGAAAATGTTCCTAGCAGCTCTAGAAGTCACTTCAGCTTTGCATCTTAGTATGCCAATCTGTAAAATGCAGATAATATATATAAATGCCTACTTCACAGGGACATTGTGAGGATGAATTAATGTTTGTATAGTCCTTTGACTGAGTAAAAACAGTGTAACAGACAGTCAATTTCCTGCAATATCCTGACAAACTTAAGTTATGTTAAAACTAATTAAATGACGTTTAACTTCTTTAGAGTTTATTGTATTAAAAACACTGTTGTGTGTTATTCCATGTATTTTCATGGAAAGGGTAAATAGGAGAATAGGCAAATAGTTGTAACATCTCCAGAGAGGCCATCCTCCAGGAGCAGTACATATAGACTAGCTCATACTGGATTCTCCAGGGACCAATGGACAAAGAAAGAGTTTTTGGATAAATAACCTGGTTTCAAACTAGCTCATGGTCTTCTTCCTGATCCAACAATCAGACAGAATCCCTGGTCCACAGAAGGACCCAATCCTTAGACTAAGGTGGAAGGACTGGGCCTGCCAGAATCCATGTTATGGTTGGGGTTAATTCTAATAAGTTTATTAGCATGCATGTAGGTTTAATTGTTTTTAATGTGATTTCTCTGTAATGTTTTTTACTTTCAGAATAAAATAGGCTTGCACTGGAAGAACTATGTGGTACACAGGGTGGATACACCTCATCACAGGGTGTCGGGTGATGTATGGTCAAAAGAAAAGGAAAGGCTGTGCCACAGCTGGTTAGGTGCTATGCTGGTGACCCTTACTATAAAATGTGGTAGTATGGCCTAGTGACTGGAGTCAATAGAATGGCTCTTCCACCCAGGGGTCAGTGGCGCAATGGCCGGAATCCATAAAACAGCCCTTCCATGCCGGGCTGTGTGGCCAAACGGCCAGGGTCAAGAGAGCAGCCCATCTGCTCAGGGCAGCATGGCTCAATGGCCGGAGTCAATAAAGCTGTGCACCTCTGAGTGGCTGTGTTGGCCTATTGGGCCATTGGGGAAATGGGGCACCAACTAGGGGTGTGTGGCACCTGGGGTATGGAGACTCGGGCGCTGCCTGCTCCTCAGAGTCCCAGCTCACAGTCCTGGCAGTGGCCAGGGTGTTAGCCACTGAGTTAGCATGGATCCTCCCGAAACAGGCTGACCTGTTCCCCGATTCCCCAACTGGAGCAATGTCTAAGGCCCCTGGGCTGCTTCCTACTCTGTCTTCCTGTCTTGCAGTTGGGGATTGGGCCTGCTTTGAGTAGAGGGTTGGACTAGATGACAACCTGAGGTCCCTTCCAACCCTGATATTCTATAATTCTATGATTCCTCAACGATGGAAGGTTCCTCTGGGTCTCTGGGGCCCTCAGGCAGTGCAGCTCGTGACGGCTCAGTCTCTTCTCTGGATTCCGCAGGCAGCCTGGAATCCGTCTGGGCCTCAGCATACCTTGGATCTGCAGTCAGAGCCTACAGCATTTCCTGGGAGAGAGCCTGCAGTCTGCATTCTTCCCCTTCAGCAGCCTACCCAGACTGAGCTGGGCTGCTTCCTTTTATATTTTGCCTCCAGGCTGAGCATGCACAGCAGAGGCAGAGGGGCATGGCTTCCTCGGCCTGCAATGCGCCGTTAACCCCACGGGACCAGTACATCCCATCACAGATACTTATAACGGGAGCAATTACAACTGTTAACGGTTTCTGAAGAGAAAGCAAGCAGATATCCTTAGGCAACCTTCTCTGTGCTGGGAATAACAGTGAATTGTACATCTTGGAAATACCCCAATTGGGAGTGAGAGAGACACACATCTCCACCCAGAAAGCCAACAACTGGGGAACTGGAACTGCTTGCTGAACGACTGAGGGGAACCACAGATGCAGTTACCCTGAAATGAAACTTGGCACTTACTGCGTCTGCTTTGCAAATTATGTGGCAAAACATTCATTTGAGGCCCCATGCTATGGAAACAGCGCTAGAACCCAGGTTATTGCTATAGTTTCCACCATGGTGTCCATGATTAGTGTAGGCAAGACCTAAGTCACACTAGCAAACAGCACGTCTATAAAGACCCATTAATTCTGAAATCTGCTATAAAGAAACGTTGTAGTTTATCCAAGATATTCTTTTTTTTTAAAGCCAACATTTCTAGTAATAAGAGGTGGTGCTTTCCCATTTTTCCTGGTTCTACTTGTTTCACAGTTATACACTATGGGGTTTCTTGCACCTCCCTCTGAAGCATCTGATACAGGTCACCATCAGAGACACGACACTGGACTAGCTGAACTACGGCAGTTCCTATAACAACTCTTTAGCCTACTGTTAAGCCAGTGGAAGGTAATTTGGAGATGCCTTCAGAAAGATTTTGATCCCTCAGACAAGCATAAACTATACCTGCTTGTTGTGGCACTCTGTCCCTCTCTAGTGGTGGCTAGGACAACTAGAGATTGAGGAATCTGCTACAGAACTTTGTTAACAGAGCTGGGGTTTTTCAGGCAGCAGAGGTTCCTCAGTTAAGATCCAGAGATCCCGGTTTGATCCTCATTGCTGATGACCCACCCAGGAGTGTCAGCAAGTTATACAAGTACACAAAGCCTGGCAAACATAGGATGAGAAAGGCACTATTCATGACTAGAACAATGTTTTGCCTTTCTCATCCAATTTGTCTTTACTTTTGAATGTGATTATAATACATGTATGCAGTGTGATATGTTTGCAGACTCGCATCTCCAGCATTTTCTATCTACAGTGGTAACAGATGGAGCCTCTCAGGAGTCCAATAAGATGTGTTGAGGATTATGTCTTGTAAGTACCAAAATCGGACAACATTTTAGTGACAGAAAAATTTCAGTTATTGGGAGAAACAACAGGAGAAGCTATGAGAAGATTTGGTCCTTCTCTGATAAGTTAACTGGCATTAGAAGAGCCTGTTCCTTATTTATTTTTAATGTCCCCTTTGGACTTGCAAATCGCTGATGTCTAAAACTAAAACAGCTATTTTAAAAACTGCTCACTCCTTACTCACATGAGGATATATCAGAGAATGGCAATTTAGGCAGCACAAAAGAGAAGGGAATAGATGCTGCTGCCCCCAGGTCCTGTGTGTGGAAATCAGTTACAATCTGACCCAGTGAAAGTGGTATGATTTCCCAAGCAATAGAACCCCACTGTCTGCAGTATGGTATGTAAACACAAAGCTTAACTAAATACATTAGCTTTCTGACAGGACATAATATCAAAACATCATGCTGGGCTTATTGACCATGTCTGATTACACATTCCTAAGTGCCTTGTTACAGTCAATAAAATGCATGTGAAGAGGGATGACAATTAAGACAACACCACTTATTTCCAGACAGACAAATATATAAACTGTAGTCAACAAAGTTTCAACCTAACACTCAAGCTATTCTTTGAGTAATCAAGGACATAATTTTCCTATATATTCACTCTGTTACCGCTTTCTTTTTAGTATAAAGTATTTAAACACACCCTGCTCCTTTTACGTAGTCCTGCAAAATGAAAGATTTAAAAAGGTAAGAGAAATAAAAGAAAACGGAAAGTAAGAATGGTTTCAAGTTGCTTTTCTGAACCTCCTTCTGAAGACATCATTATAGTGTAACTGACAGACTTGGCATACCAATGGAAATGCGGTCATTAAAGTCACTATCACCTTATGACCTATGCACTACAACATTGATCCTGGAGAAGACACACCATTGTTAGCTAGAGTAACATCAGAGAGGAACTCTATTTGGTCTATTGGACTGATTGGTATGTTCCAAGACTGTCCAAGTCTGTGTTCTTTTGAGTTCAGAATTGGAAGTTCAGAAAGGACTGCCACAACAGCCTGGAGACTTTTCCTTGAACTGAAAAAAAAACTAAAAATGCAGAGACATTGAAGGAAGTTCTGTTTATTGGTTTTGGTTTTTTCCCCCCACTGTCTTTCCTTTTCTTTATTTCCACTCCAAGTCTAATGATTTAAAGTCTACTGAGCATATGGACATGTTGTTTCTTGAATCTAACAACATACCATACACTGTCCTTGTCTATTCACCTGACACTTATAAAGAGAAATACTACATATCATCTGAGAATCGGGCCTTCTCTCATCATCCAGCTATGTAAAATTTAGGGGAATCAAAAGGAGACATACTGCTTACTCAAGAAAGGAATTCTGTCTCTTTTTACCTGGAGGTAGTAACAATAAACCATCACCCATGAACCATTTGACTGTAAACAAACATTATTTTCTCCTAACGTCTCCTTCTCCTAACATCTCCTTCGACTCTCCTATCTGTTCCTCTGTGTTCGTTTGGTTTTTCGGAAACTGATTTGACAAAAGCAGCAGTTGTTAAGTGTAGGATTTTTTGGTTATAACCCAATTAATACTTTTTATCATAGTACAAAATGGGTTAAAATAACTTTTCTCATTTGCAATTTTTCCTGCCTGTTTAAATAAATGTAAAGAGAAGTTTTAGCACTAGCCGTGGGGTGCACTAAATAACATCTCATTAACCCATAAACCACGACAGTTCCCTGAAGACTTTGAACATTAACACAGTTTTTCTTCTGGGTGTTAAAGCAGCAGTAAAGTAGGATTGAAATTAGCTTATAGAAGAGAGATGCCTGAGCTTTAAAAATTGGTTTTCAGTTTAGATCCAAATCCAAACTTCCCTGAAGTTCACGGGTTATTTGATTTGGTGTTCCAATTTAACCCATTCCAAAGTTTGGATCTGGATCTAAACTAACTCAAAGTTGAAGAGGGTTCAGACTTTGGCATCCAAAGTCATGGCCATTTCAGTTTCTGGTCTGTAACACTGGGCTCTCCAAAGTAACACAAATGCAAAGTAACACAAATGCAAAGTAACAGGCACAGAAATATCAGTTGTAATTAAAATCGTATTTTCAAATATATTTAAATACATAAAGAAGTAATATTTGCTCCTACTGCATAGATTTTCAGATATCTTGGCTGGTCTAATAGAGTTAATCTTTATCAACAATTCTTATCACAATAGATCAATAAAACAATACAAAAATTCCAAAAAATAATGTTTCTGTAGCAAGAACTTTTAGAAGTCTTAATCCAAATTTATGCTGATAAAACCAAATGGCATTTTATTTTGCAGAGTACAAGCTTGTTTGATTATAATAGAGTACCTGATATGTAATTTTGTGTTAACTTCAATATAACCCTAAGGTAACTAAAAACTGATTTCAACTTGCCAACATGATAATGCTATGACTGCAAATTTTAATATTCTATGGTAGTTAGCCCAGCTCAAGTAGTGATCAAAAATTATTACTGTCTGATGGCTGTTCAATGATTCATGTGAAGTTAATTGCGGATCTCAATCCAGATTCTAATGGACAGGCCCCTACATTCATAAGAAACACTTCAATTGACTATTCTTACTAGCAATCACAAAGGTCAGAGGGAATGGATATGAACACCAAACTATCTTCTCACTCTGGACCTGATCCAAAACCTAAGAATATCTTTCTAATGATCTCAATGGGCTTTGGATCAGGCAGTCTGAGTTATTCCTTCAAATCAGAGTTGTTCCTTCAAAATAAGAGCTGACGAACCTTGGAGGGGTTAGGGAAGGGAAGGAAAATGTCCTCCATGTCTTTAACCATTCAGAAGATAGAGGATTTCATCTTCAAGGGTGCCTTTCTGGACCTTTTAGAGATAACAAATTAATTTTCTTTAAAAAAAATACAAAACATTTATACTGCAAAATTTGTGGCACCTGAGGGTATAAATTCAGTAAATCTGTTTAGAATATAGTTACTACATATATATTTCCCTTGTAGCTCCAAATAGTTAAAAGAATTTATCCTCGCTTGCCATCTACAGCCGTGTAAATGTTGCTGGCACTGTTACACAGCTGTCAAGTTTCACTTTTGGATAAAAGGTGCTACATAAATGTAAAATCATCACCATCATTATCACGTTCAAACTTTTACTGTTTAAATGCATAAATCTAACTTTAATACTGAAGTCTTTATGAGGAAAACAGAGGCGTGTAGAAATTAAGTTCCTCTAAAATATGAAACATTTAATATGCTATAAAAAAGTTAACCCTTTTCCTGCAATCCTCTCCCACACCTCTCATACTCCTATTCATACTCATTCATCTATTAATATTTGTTCAAAAGCAATGGATATTAAGGTACACCAAATGATAATGGTGCTTTCTACCTTGATGCAATGGGAATATCCCAAATTCAAGTGGTTAATGGGAGAAAGTTTACCGGGGTTCCAATTAAAAAAAAAAAACAATTAAAACAAAGCCTGTCATTCCCCCATCACACCAAACAGCATAGATCTGTGCATAATTACAGTTTTAAACACAGTTAGGTCAATACCCTGAACTTACATTCCTAAGACTAAATTTGTAGAAGTGACCAGTGAAACCATGGGCTTTGGTTTTTGGCTGCTCAAATTGAGGTACCTCAAAAGTACTGACACCCACCATGGACAGTCAGGACCCCTTTAAAAAAGTGTCTCAAGTTGAGTAGCCAAAACTGATGCACCAAAAATCACTAGTCATTTTTAAAACTTTAGATCATAAGTCCTGACTTTCAAATGGAAAGAGTACCCAGAAACTCACACTGAAACTAAAGTTAGTCAAACTGATAGGTGCTAAGCACTTTTGAAAATCATGCCAACTATTCAGATGACTAAATATAGATTTAGGGTTGAGATTTTCCAATCCACTACAATATTTAGACATACAATTATCATTAATTTCAATGAGAGCCATATGCCTTATCTGCCTTCAAATCCTTCCTCAAAGTTTTCTCTTGCCATGATGCCTACAAAAAAAACCTTGATCATGGTTTGCCTGTTGACATGTAAAGACCACATCTATCATTCTGACCAGCATTGTCTCATTGTTTCCTTTTACTCCCTTGTATCCATCAGTTGTCTCTTGTCCTATAAATAGATTGTAAACTCCTTGGGGTAGGGATCATCTTTTTGTTCTGTTTTGTATAGCACCTAGTACAATGGGTTCCTGACTAGGGCACCTAAGTGCTATGGTAATATGCATAATTAATAATAATAATAGCTGTACCTCCTATCTCCTTTAAAAAAAATCTCACCCTAGCAGAGTTACTTTAGGTAACCATTTTTTAAATCTTGGCATCAGCTAATTAGAGCTTTGATTTTTTTTTTGATGAAGTATATATTCAAAAATAGTGTTGACAATTTTTTTTTTGCAAAAGATCTAGTTTGACCAATAATTTCATTTTTCCAAAAGTTTCAAAATTAAACACTCCTAGAAAAACTTATCACTAATTTAAAAAAAAATGGAAATGAGGGAAATGCATATGTTTGCTCACTTTATTTTTTTCCCTTAGAGAAGCAGGAAAAAAGTTTTGTAAAAATGCTAACAAGTAACACTTCAATTTTAAAAAGTAACACTTACTCTCACATTTTAAATGCTCTAAGTAAGAGAAAGTAACCTGGAGTTATTTTCCAGTTGGAAAGTGTGAGTAAGTGGGTGTGGAAAGCACTTCTCAAACTTTCTTATAATTTTCTAACTGTCAAAGTTTGGAAAACAATAAGAAAGTAGAAAACTAGATTTTTTTTTACACTTCCCTTGTGCTGGAAAACAGTTATTTCTTAACAGAAAAATGTGAACTGGGATTTTTCATATGAAAATTCCTGCAGAAAGCAATTCCCATTTGCTGGCCAGCTCTAGTGTTGACTACAATAGCTAGCAATTGATGAGTGAAATGAATGATAACCAGCAATATGCAGTTTCAAACACAAACACAGAAAAAGGCTTCTGCCAATCTTTCTATGTACACAATGAATAGGACTCATTCAGTGTTCCCCAATCAAATTGACATGGGATCAACTTTTTAATAAATTGCAATTAATATCCTCCTTGGAATGAACATCCTATTACACTAATCTAAAATTTATTTGTAGACATCAGACATCTGTGATTGTTCCAAGTGTATATTATCTGCTTACTACTATAGAATGAATAAAACCCAATTAATCTTCATTGTTATAGTCAAATGCCATTAACCTAGACTAGGAGGCTGTGAAATTAGTGTTCAAAGCTGTCATGAATTTCAGTAGGATTGTTGGGGGATCAAGACAACATTTTAGCAGCAGAGCACAGGTTAATTGCTGAGAGAGTTAAGGATTTCATTTTTTCCAGATTAGTTAACTTTTTAATTTATTGGCTTTAAATAAGGGTGTCAGTTATTCAACTTTGCCAGCACTTCCACATTTTAGCATAACATTTGCAATTTAATTAAATGCTAATATGAAGTATCACTCATATCACCTTCAGACCAGAATGTGGGTGGCTCATTTACTTCAGAATTTTTCAGCTCACTGGACTAGTGAAGGGCAAATGGAAAACTTTTCCACATTTCTAAATAGCAATTAACACAGAATTAACATCACAGGAAAATACAGAGCATTCTGTTTTACTCTGAAAACAGTGCATTTCATTAACTAAAGCAACAAAATTCCGTTTGATGGCAAAAAACAAAACAAACTTTTCAAAACTATATATCATAGCAATTTATTATGGTTAAGAAAATGCACACTTAAAAAAAGTACAACTGATTTTCGTCATACTATTCCTCAGTCTGCATCTTAAAAGATACTCTCCTCTGTTCTGATTTTTTCAGATTCATATTTTGAGCCACATTTCTTAGAGGGTATGTTAGAACGAGGAACTGTAATTATGTTTTTCCTGGTGCTGATTGTTAAGTATCTATATTAAACAAAAAAAAGCAAATGGGATAGCTCAAACCATTGAAATGTGTACAGATCCCCTACATGTTTTCAGCTGAATTATGAGTAGGCATAAACAAAGTACTTCTAATTTTATCACGAGAGCTTCATTATGGCACTTAAGCCAAGGAAGAAAGTAGGAAGGAAAAGGCCCCAAAGGAAGTTTTACATTTCTTTATTTCACTTTTCCTATCCCATTTTCAGACAGAGAATCTTTCATATACATAGTGTGATTACCTGTCAGAGTTACACAATTATTAAAAGGCTTCCAACCCAGTTTCTAATGGGTTATGACCTACAGTGGTGACAGCCACCAACAAAGATTTTATGAAGCAACAATGCTGTATTACTAGTCACTTGTGTTGTGGAAGCGCCCTGGTGTTTAAACCTGAAAACCAGATCTCAACTGTCATGGTGGTAAATACAGAGAAAGACAGTCTCTCAAATAGCAGGACCCAAGCCAAATAGGGCTTGATGCCACTGCCAAACATATCCCTCTCCACTATTTTTGATCTAAGCTCTATTTTGCTAATTGACATACTGAGCCTTGTCAGAGCAAACTAACATGAAAGGCAACACAACAGAATAGGGCTAGCACTATCTGTGCTTTCCACATTGCTGTTAGTAACAGCAGCCAACACGACAGCTCACAGCCAATTGCAAAGCGTCCCCATGGACATTTTATTAAAAACAACAATAAGCTTATTTCTTGTGAGTTGCCAAGGATCCCTCTAACATAGGTCAGCCCTGGAAATTATTTACCGTATCTTCCTCTCCTGTAGTCCTGCATTTTACCATAAGTTATTCTTTCTGTTGTATACTCATAACCAGGATCATTGACCACTGACAGCCGGATGCGAGAATGGCCTGCTAAATCAGAAAATCTATGAACTGATCCATATGGCCACTTCCATGCTCTCTTACAAGTCCCTCCTCAGAATCCGTTCCTTCTGTTGTGCCTGAGGAGATATTTGTAAGAGAAGAGAGTAGTGGCCTTAACGGATGAAACTGGCCAACAAATAATGGATAACTTGTGGAATTGTCAGAGATGCATAACTCCACAGAGGAGTCAAGTTATCACTACAGAGCTCAATCAACGTGAAGTAGTGCATATTCATGCAATGTGGCCGCAGAGCACGAGCGGCAAACGTCACACTGGAATTTTAGTTTGTTTCTAATGTGATAGCGCTGAGATATGGCAGCATTGTCTGAACCAGCTCTGACTATGAAACCCCAAGCCATGAAAATGCAATGGTACACAACACAGAACAGGACAATGACAACCCCCCCCCCACACACACACACACAAATTTACCTAGAAAATAACTGTTAGACTAGATCTCCTGATGTCTCTTCCAACTCTGATTCTATGATTATAAACTGTAATCAATTCACCCCTTACACTTCTCTTTGTTAAACTAAATAGATTGAGCTCCTTGAGTCTAATCACCCTAAGATAGCAGTTCTCAAACTATGGGAGGCACAGGAATGTGTAAAAGGAGGCAGGAGTTGTGTGCTCTTTGTAAGAGCTCCAGCTGTCAGACGGATGGCTGGGGCTCATACAGAAGGGCCATGTACACCTCAGGGGATGAGGTAAAGGAAACAGCTGGAGCTGCAGCCCACCCCACTCTGACAGGGAGCTGCAGGACTCTTTCAGAAACTGTGACATGTCAGACACCCATTGCGTAGTCACCCCCCCACCCAAGAACTTAGGACTGGTCTACACTGCCACTTAAGTCACTGTAACTTACATCATTCAGGGGTGTGAAAACGACACCCCTCTGAGCAATGTACGATACATCAACTTAAAGCAGTGTCCACACTGCACTGTGTCCGCAGGAGACACTCTCCTGTTGGCATAGCGTGTCTTCACCACAGGTGCTACATTGGTGCAGCTAATTAGTTGGAGAGGATTCAGAGAAAAGCCACAAGAATGATGAAAAGATTAGAAAACATGCCTTAGAGCAGGGTTTTTCAAAATTTGTCATTGTGAGCCTCCCTGAGCTATGAAAAAGAATGACTGTGCAGCTGCATAGTTTACTAAACTAATATACCAAACTGAAAATCCTGTATGTTGCAAAAAATGAATAAAAAAGTAGAGATTGGATCAAGTGTAGATCAGTATAAGTTTCAGAAATATTAATTTTAAGTTCAAAAAGAGTACAAATGGAAAGAGCTAAAATAAAACTTCACAAACAATTTAGGAAACATGACATCAACCAATGATATATATTAAATGAGTATAATATCGATCAGTCCCATCTTATCAGACCCTCCCTCCTCCCCTCTACTTTAGAGTTTCCACTGGTTGATTCTGAGGTAGAGACGGAACTGAGGGAGAAATGCCTGCACACGCTGTCTGGAAGGCGGGGTGCAGTGTGAGCAGGATGGACTGCTATTGAAATTCTCCGATCAACAGTGAGGGGTGCACACACCTACAGTGGAGCAGCCATAGGGACACTACTTGAAGAAGAATCAGTTACCTAGCAGTCAGTGAGGATTCCCTCTTTTGAGATCTGCCAGTTTTTAATCCATTTAATGTGTGCCATCTTTTATATTGTTCCAGTATCTTTAATCAAAATATCATTTTATATTGTTCCAGTATTTTTAATCAAAATATCATGCTGTACCAAGCTAAATGCCTTACAGAAGTCTGAGTATATTATGTCAATACTCTTACTCTTATCAACCAAATTTATAATTTCATTAAAAAAAAAGGAAGATATCAAGTTAGTTTGACACGACCCATTTTCCATAAACCCATGTTGATTTGTATTAATTACCTTCTCCTTTAGTTCATTACTAGTCAAGACCTGTCTCAGCTACTCGGTTATCTGACCCAGGATCCATGTCAGGCTGACAGGCCTGGTTACCTGGTTCATCCTGGTTACCCTTATTTATTGGCATTAGCTTTCTTCCAATTTTCTGAAACTCCCTTAGTGCACCAAGACTTATTGAAAATCAACATTAATGGTCCACCAAACTGTTCATCCAGCTCTTTTAAAACTCTTCTATGAAAGTCATCTAGGCCTTTTGATTTAAAAATGTCCAACCTTAGCAGCTTCTATTTAATAGCCTCCAGAAATACTAGTGCCATATGATAAGAGTGCATCATCTATTTTCCCCCAAAACAGAAATATTTATTGAACACCTCTGCCACTTCTGCATTATTATTGATAATTCTACCATTTCCCTCTAGTAATGGACCAATACCACTGTCAGGATTCTTTTCCTGCTTGTCCTATTAAAGCACAAACTATATATATTACTAGTGTGAACTTTAATCATCTTGCACATTATAGATGTGATCAAGTCATGATCACTTGTAATTAAACTACCATTAATTTTTAGTTTTGTGATCAGTTTGTCTTAATCTGTTAGCACAAGGTCTAATATGGAATACCCCCAAATTAGGAGCAACACTTTTTGAGTTAGGAAATTGTCATCTATATATAAATTCCCAGGATGTTTTAGTACTGGCAGCATGGGACCTCCAGCATGTGTCACTGAAATTGAACTCCGCCGTTATCACATAGCTTTTTCTCCTACAAATTGTAGATTGGCTGCTTCCTTATGCATGTTGGCAGGGGCTCCCAGAGGATTCAGGGGGCCTGGGGTCTTCGGGGCACTTCGGCGGCAGGTCACGTAGCGAGTTAAGGACCTGCCGCCGAACTGCCGCCGTAGACCCGGAGTGGAAGGAGCCCTCGCCGCCGAATTGCCGCTGAAGACCCGGAGCGGAAGAAGCTCTGGGTCTTCGGAAGTGGGTCCTTCACTCGCTCCGGGTGTGTTCGGCGGCACTGTAGGACCTGCTGTGAAGACCCGCCGAAAACTCTCATGGGGGCCCCTGAAAACTCTCGTGGGGGCACTTGCGGGGCCTGGGGCAAATTACCCCACTTGCCCCCCCGGGCAGTTCTGTTTGGTGGTGTAGCGGGGTGCTTACCCCACTCCTGCAGAGGGGTTTAAAACAGCCCTGGCAGAGGGCTGGGGCAAAGGGAAAAGCTACTGGGCTGATTGGGGAAGTAGCCGCAGCTGGGCCATGCCCCAATCAGGCCCCAGCTGGCCTGTATAGGAAGGCTGGGAGCCAGGAGCTCAAGGGTCTCTCTCTGAGTGCAGAGAGAGAAGGGCCTGGCTGTAGGGAGCTAGACAGGGTACCTGAGTGGAACAGGGCTTCGGAAAGGCTGAGGAGCTGGGGAGTTCCAGCCTGGATAGCCCCAGGCTGTGGCCTGGTAATAGGCCAAGGGGTACTCGGGGTAGCAGAGGGCAACCCAGGGCTAGGCCAAGGCAGCAGGTCCAAACCCTCCTTGCCGATGATGAGTGGCCTATACTGCAGTCTGCCCCAGAGAGTGGGGGCTAGATGGTGACTGGCAATGGCCTTATCCTGAGGCGAGGTGGGGTTAGTGGGTGGGGGTTCCCCTGGGAGGGGAGACCTAGCGTGTGTGGGTACTGCCAGGGGGCAGCACCCAGGGCAAGGGGCACTGGGGTCCTGGGAGGGACACGGGAGCCTGAGGAAGAGGACAGGCAGATCACTGGCCTGCAGAGGGCGCTCCAGAGGCTGGAGAACTAATTCCCTGGATGACCAGCAGGAGGCGCCACAGGGGTGAGTCCAGACCCTCTTACAGGTGGCCTCTATCAGACAAAGCAACTAGTTAGGACACTGATCCATCAGCATTCAAGATCATTTGCTGCTGAGTTATCAGTGACCCAAACAGATATTGTCATTTTTGACAGAGTGCCATTCCCTCTCTCCTTTTGCTTACTTGATCTTTCCTAAATAGGTTATAACCATGGATTTTGACATTCCAGTTGAATCATCCCACCAGTTTTCAGTAATACCAAATAGATCAAACTTATGCTCATAAATGAGCAATTCCAATTCCTCATTTGTTACCCCGGCTCCTGTGTTCTTTAGTTCCTTGATTAATTTTGTTCTCAACATCTTGATTTTGTACTGAGTGCTAATATCTTCTATCTTCTTACCTTCCCCTTTTGCTACTAGTTTAACCCCCTCCTGACTACTCCAGACAGCTTGTCACCAAAAAGATTGGTCCTTCTTCTACTGAGGTGGAGGCCATCCAAACTATACAATCCTCTCTCCCCACAGAAGGTGGGTAAGTGATCCACAAAACCAATGCCCTCCACCCCTACATCACATATGTAGCCAGTGATTCACTTCCAAAATCTTATGCCTTCTGTCTTCCTTTGCTCATGAAACTGTAAGGACGTCAAATAAGATTGTTTAGATATTCTTCGTCAGCACATTTTCAAGTTTCCTGAGGTCATCTATCATCTGCAAGATACTCTGACACACAGCATCATTACTAGTAATATGAACCATCATCAATGGATTCTTGCCCAGAGACTTCAGAAGCCCATCCAATCTTAGAGGGATGTCTCGTGTCTTGGATTTGGGAAGGTAGCACACTGTACTGTTGTCTACCTGTCCCTTGCAGAATGTTCTTTTGATTCTTCTGAGTATTGAACCTCCAACAGGATCAGAACTCCCCTTCACCAGGTTTCAGAGCCCAAGCAGTAATGTCTACACTATTATTTTTAGTCCCAAAGTGTGAGCCCAAATCAGCTGACCCCACCTCTAAGGCTCACTACCATGTTTTGTTTTGTTTTTTTCAGTGTAGATGTACTCTATGAGGCCCCATTGAGAGGCTGTTAATGAGGCCAAGGTGAGTTGGACCAGCTCCCCCCCAAAGGGCCCAGTCCAAAGGGTAAAAAGAGAACACAATGGGGGCAATTGTACAGGGACAAAGAGGAAGGACAGAATCTATATAAATTTTTGCATTTGCTCTGTGAGATGCTTATTGTGCCAACTCTGATTCTACCTAAAATATCTGCTCTTCTCTTGCTTACCCATTTTCTTCCTTTTATTCACATGCACGCACACACACACACACACACACACCCCCCCCCCACAATTCTCTTCCACTTCCATTAACATTCAATCTTCCCTCCTTCCTCTGATCTTCCCCAATTCCAAATGAATCCTTCAGTGTCTCCTCACTTTCCTTCCCTGCTCCTTTCTTTCCCTCACATTCTCTCATCTCACTTCTCATTTTGACCAATCAACAATGATTAGATTAGCAGAGAAGTCAGATTAGTGTAGTTGATGATGAGTTGTAATTTGTGCTGCTACATCAACACTGTATCACTAGCTTCAGCATCGGCAGCACTTGAGTTTCAACCCAATCCCCCCAACGAGTTAGTGAGTTTGAGTTTAAAGCACTGCATAATTGGAACTAAAGATTCATGGGAATGATTGGGATTTGGGTTAATGGCGAAACTCAAGTAACAGCTTGAGCTAACAATACTGTGAAGATAAGCCCTTACACACTGCCTTCTGACTCCTGTGTATTAACTTCACTAGAGTCAAATGTCCACATTTTAAAGGATTTTAGTTTGGCTCAAAGAGCCTCTTGAACTTTGCTATTTAGCTTTATTGGTTTAATACTTGTCCTGCCGGTTCTCTTTTTGGGTACATCTACACTGCAGATGGGAGATGTAATTCCCAGTATGAGCTGAGGAACATGCACGAGCTGTGATTGAGCTAAGCACACTAAAAATAGCAGTGTGGTCATAAAGGGTCAAAAAGGATGTTAAGGAGCAAATAGCTGAAGCTGTAAAAACGAAAAAGAGATTTTTTTAAATACATCAGAAGCAGGATGCCTGAAAAAGAATCAGGGGTTAAAGAGGAGCAATTAAGGAAGACAAGGACAGCTAAATGATTTATTTGCATCAGTCTTCACTGCAGAGGATGTGGAGATGATATCTGCATTGGACCTGTTCATTTCTGGTAACAAAGAT
Organism: Chrysemys picta bellii; assembly: GCF_011386835.1. Taxonomy (NCBI): domain Eukaryota; kingdom Metazoa; phylum Chordata; order Testudines; family Emydidae; genus Chrysemys; species Chrysemys picta. The sequence continues at coordinate 110,537,170 of NC_088795.1, read as the reverse complement.
GAAGTATTATTAGAGATTGAGGTATCAGAAGAAGTGGTGCTACAACAAACTGATAATTTACAAAGCCCCCAGGTGAGATAGATACAAGAGTTCTGTAAGCGCTTAAGTATAAAGTGACTGAGCTGCTTACAAACATATGCAATCTCATTTTAAAAAGCTATTGTTCCAGAGGAACGGAGGGTTGCAATGTGGTACCTGTTTTACAACAGGCTCTAGGGATGATGTGGTGAATTACAGAGCAGTAAGCCTTATACCTGTACACAGGAAATTAAGGAGAGGGCTGAAGCCAACGCCCGAGCCGCACTGCTCATGGCTGAAGCATACACCAGAGGGCTTCAACCCTGGACAAAGGGGCTCAGGTTGCAGAACCCCCACACACACCTCCTGCCTGGGACAGCGAAGCTCGGGTGGGCTAAGGCTTCGGTCCCCCATTCTGGGGTTGTGTAGTAATTTTTGTTGTCAGCAGGGGGTTGCAGTGCAATGAAGTTTGAGAACCGCTGAAGTAGTAGACAAAAGTGAACCAGTCGACATAATTTATTTAGACTTCCAAAAAGCCTTTGAGAAAGTCCTTCACAAGTGGTTATCAAAGAAGCTAAAAAATCCTGGGTGACAGAAAATATTGTCACGGATCAAAAAACGGCTAAATGACAGAAAATGAATTTGATTAAAAAGTGTCAATTTTTATGGCATAAGGGAAACAGTGGGGTGCCTCAAGGTTCTGTACTATGTTCTGTGTTATTTAATATATTTATGAATTACCTTGAAGGTGGGGGGTGTTGGTAGGGAGCTGTGAAAAGCATGATTTTCAGACCAGAGATCACTGTGCAGAACTCGAGAGAGAGATCTAAAAAGGCTACGCAAATGGGCAACATGACGGCAAATGAAGTTCAGTGTTGATAAATGCAAAGTAATGCATATTAAAGAGAAAAATGTAACCTTCTCACACCTTACAAGGCTCTAAATTAATTGTACCAGCTCAGGGTAGGGGCCTGGGAATCATTTTAATTTAGACAGTTCAATGAAGACGTGTGCTAAATGTGCAGCTATGGTCAATAAATGCAAACAAAATGTTCAGATGCGCAGAGAAGGGATGGAGAATAATATGGAGTATATTACAATGTTGTTCTATAAGTCATGATGCAGCCACTTCTGGAACACAGTGTGCAGTTCTAGTCGCCCCATTTCAAAAAAGCTACTGTAGAACTAGAGGGGGCTTAGAGAAGGGTAATGGGAAAGAACAGGGCAGGGAAAAACTCAAAAATTGGGATAGTTTATCTTAGAAAGGAGATAAATAAGAGGAATATGGTAAAAGTATGTAAAGTAGTGACAGTATATAAAAGGTAGATCAGGAGCTTCTGTAGTCCCTCTCTCATAACACATGAAGGGGGGTTCCAAAGAGGATGGAGTTTGGCTGTTCTCGGTGTCACATGACAGAACAAGAAGCAATGTCTCAAGTTGCAGTGGGGGAGGTCGAGTTTGGATCTTAGGAAACACTATTTCACTAGCAGGGTGGTGAAGAACTGGAATGGGTTACCTAGGAAGGTGGTGGAATCTCCTTCCTTAGAGGTTTTTAAGGTCTGGCTTGACAAAGCCCTGGCTGGGATGATTTACTTGGTGTTGGTCCTGCTTTGAGTAGGGGATTGGACTTGATGACCTCCTAAGGTCTCTTCCAACCCTAATATTCTATTCTTTTTTTTCTGACTCTGCAAAAATAGGCTTTAAAATATCACTGACATTTTTGTAATAATACCTGAGAAGAAAGAGGCAGACTCCGGGGATTTTTAAAAAAAATACATTTCTTGTGGCTTTAATGTTTGTTCTAATTGATTTAAATCAAATCCACCCTGATTGCTTATGTTCACCAATCTGTTCCATCTTTTTTTTTTTAACTGTGACACTTGGAGTACATTTCTCAAATCTGAAGAAGGGCTGTGTGTAAGCTCAAAAGCTTATCTCACTCACCAATAGAAGTTGGTCCAATAAAGATATTACTTCACTCATTTTGTCCCTTTAACACCATGGGACCAACATGGCTACAACAACAACAATCCATACATATTGTTTTATTTCATCTCATTAAACTTCCAGCAGATGGTGCAATAGTCTGAGATAATAGATAATACTCTTTAACATTTATAAAAAACACCTTCCATCTCAAAGGATACCCATAGCCGTTCATAAACTACAGCATAGTTACAGTACTAAGAGAAAGCAACCAGTCATTAAATTACTGGACATAAGCAAGACACAGCTGAAATAAGCTAAGGATGGACTATCAACCTGGATTTCAACCTCTACGGGAAATCTCTTCTCTTTGTGATTTTAACTAATCCCTTGATATTTAGTTATAAAGATAAAGGAAACCACAAAAATTACAACAACATTTAAAAATAAATAAAAAAATACATCAATTCTGTAGCTAATAATGAGCACCATCTGTATTACAGTAATATCCTTGGGTGGGGCCCAACTGAAATCAGAACCCCTATTAAAACACATAGTAAGAGAGTCTTTGCCATGAAGAGCTTATAGACTAAATAGGCAAGACAAAGGGTCAGGAAAACAGAATATAACAGAAGAGGAGAAATAGCATCTAACTGCTCTGAACAATATCAGATAGACTGTACATTTCTAAGGATAGAGATGTTGTGTCTGGAACAGAACAGAGCATGTCAGTGGCTTCTGATAAATAATAATCATGTAAACATACCTGACTATAAGGGAATTATGTATTTGGCAGGATTTTCTTAATCAAAATCATCATTTGTAATGGAACAATGTCCAGGGATCCCATTGTGTCAGGCATTGTATTTACACAAAATGAAGAAACGATGGCTGACCCAATAGCTTACAAGTAAGAATAAGACAAGAGACAATGGTGGGAATGAAGTGGCTTTGAGAATTTTTGTGTGGAATTCCTGTCATAAATGAAATGTAGAATGCAAGAAAGTGTCAAGGTGCTCAGAGTGAAGGAAAAGAGGGGAAAGACGGGAAATAGAAAAATATCAGAATTTCACACCCAGGGCAAATTTATTTCTTTTAAAAATTATTATTTTAAAAGCACAAAAAGTATAAAGTAAGTAATTACAAATTAATCTGCTACTGTACAGTATGCCTGTGTGTTTTGCAATACACAGTAGGTTGGCTGCATTTGCTAACAAACACAAAGAGAGAGCCCAGATGTGAATGTCTTTTCACAGAACACAAAATAAATGCTTTGGGTTGAGGTTCAGTTTGAAGTGTTAACACCAGAAACCTGAGTCTAAGAATTACAGTCATCCAACCTCTAAGCAGAAACAATACCATGTAACCTCCATGTCCAATCAAAACTCACATTTAAATTCTGAATGCTCACAATTAACTGTTTGTGAGCAAACCACAGACCAAGAGTTTTTTTTTTATTGAAACCACTGGACAAACATATTTGAGAATATCATAAGCTGCTCACAGACAATTCACAAAAAAAGAAAAACTAAATTTGTCAAGTTACTTGCTCCAAGTTATTTTCTCAGCTCTACACAGCTATTACTTGCAATAAGTATATGGAAATCAGGAAATCATAGAAATACTATACTAAACCTGTATAGTAATGGTGGGTAACTTAAGTGTTTTTACAGCAACCACTGTATTAAGTAAGCATCATCTACTACAGAAGGAACTGAACGTTTATTCATAGTATCCTTAGAACAAACATTAAAGCCACAAGAAATGTATTTTTTTTTAAAACCCTGGAGTCCGCCTCTTTCTGCTCAGGTATTACAAAAATGTCAATGATATTTTAAAGCCTATTTTTGCAGAGTCAGAAAAAAAATCATAGAATATTAGGGTTGGAAGAGACCTCAGGAGGTCATCAAGTCCAATCCCCTGCCCAAAGCAGGTCCAACACCGACTAAATCATCCCAGCCAGGGCTTTGTCAAGCCAGGCCTTAAAAACCTCTAAGGATGGAGATTCCACCACCTCCCTAGGTAACACATTCCAGTGCTTCACCACACTCCTAGTGAAATAGTGTTTCCTAATATCCAAACTAGACCTCCCCCACTGCAACTTGAGACCATTGCTTCTTGTTCTGTCATCTGCCACCACTCAGAATAGCCTAGCTCCATCCTCTTTGGAACCCCCTTGCAGGTAGTTGGAGGCTGCTATCAAATCCCCCCTCACTCTTCTCTTCTGCAGACTAAACTCCAGTTCCCTCAGCCTCTCCTCGTAAGTCATGTGGCCCAGCCCCCTAATCATTTTCGTTGCCCTCCGCTGGACTCTCTCCAATTTGTCCACATCCCTTCTGTAGTGGGGGGACCAAAACTGGACACAATACTCCAGGTGTGGTCTCACCAGTGCCGAAGAGCGGGGAATAATCACTTCCCTCGATCTGCTGGCAATGCTCCTACTAATACAGCCCAATATGCCTACTACTACATCGGGGGTGCACATAAGTCTCTTGGCAAAGTTGATATTCAGTGAAATAAAAAAGAAAAATGCCACTGAAAGATATATAATATTCAGAGAAACAGACTTTCATTAGATTACTAAAAAGATTTCTTGCACTTTTTATTTTTGTTTTCAACAACCTTGCCCATAATTAGATGATCCTCTTTTCATGTCCTTCCAAATGTCATAAGACGAAGCCTACTTTCACCGGTTGCTTTGCTATATGCATTTTTGTTTTTCTGAACACATGATCTGAATTAATTTGGTTTTAGATATAGGATTTTCGATAGTGAAGTAATTAGCAAAGCAGTAATATCTCTGAGCTTATACTCTGAAAATCACCTACCTGAAATAAATGGAGATTAAGGGAGAGATGACAATTTACATCATCTGTGGATCTCACCCTTTATATAAAACAGAAATATAAATACACAACACACACAAACCTAAGACTTTTTTTTATAAAAGTAAGAGGACTTATCTAACACTCTGCATCAACAGTCAACATCTCAAATCTACAATATGAATCGAATTTATAAAATGTCAGAATTGTGAGATTTTGCAGACTGTTTTATTGCTTGAATTCATACAGGAGGGCTTATGGGGATACATGGCTCTCAGAGGAGAGTTTTGGTGCATACAGTGAAAAACAAAATTCAATACAGATAATTTCTGAGCATTACTTATTTTTTCATTAAGTGCAACAATCCTCAAACATAATGTATACTTTCTGTTGTCATAATATGTATAAATAGATACCAAGTTCTCTGCCTACTTTCCATGCAAAACCATATCAGAATCACTACAAAAGCAAATGAGAATGAAACTTATCTATTTATCTCTGTAACCTAATACTCCTGGTGCTGCCGTTTATGGAGAAATGACAGTGACCTCCTGAATAAATCATGGCAGAGATGTTTTTCAAGATATTTGATTATAGGGAAATGGTGATAGATCTTTATTTTCTGATCTGTTTTACAGGTCTGATTTTTATGGTCTTTTCCTTATTTTGTCCGTTGACTCCCTAAGCCACAACATACTGAAACATTTCTGCAAAAGGTCTCTAAACACAATTAACTCTTTGGAGGTGAAGCATCAGAGTAACCTTACCAAAGAACGACAGTGTATGGAATAGAACAGTTCTGTATAGCAATGGCCAGAGACACTGACAGAAAGTCGTATTTTTGTTCCGTCCCTACAAGAACTGAGGGCTTTTACAAAGAAAAATGCTGCATTCGTGCATACCAGCACATTGGTAAGGAGGAAAAGACTAAAAGTTGGTCTCTAGCAGGGCACTCCAAAGAGAGAGAATATAGAACAGACACTTTGAATTTTATTAAAAGGCCTATGCTCTTCATATAGGTATTTGTACAGAATACACATCTTCAAAAAAAAAAAAACATCCAGCATAGCTATCCTTCTTAACTCGGTAACCTACTGTTCTTCTCTTAATCAATACAAATAGCTGAATCACTCATGCAAATTGTTTTCTCTCTCACACATTCTTCTGTGTGTATTTTTATTTATAATGATCCTGTGCATTACTATGTGTGACAAAAGGAGACACTTCAGCTACGGACTCAGAGCACAATACAAAAAAACAATTGCAATAATGAATAGAAATAACTCTAGATATGCACAGTTTCTTATCCCTGCTGTGCAAAAGAGTGGGCTTGTCCACCACGGTGGCACCATATCCACATGCCCAAGTCTCTAAAAAATATCCTCCATAAGTATGGGGCTTTGCACAATGAGGTGGTGGGAAGATGCACACTGTCCCATCAGCACCTAGTAGAAACTCCATGAAAGGTAATATGGCCCCAAGTTGTAGGTAAGAGTTAGAGGACTCTAGAGCCCTCATAAAAGGCTCTTATCCCCCAGTGGCTCCAAGATCTGCAGAGTTTGGAGCACTACAACATCTGCCTTCTTCTGAGGTGTTCACATGTGGGGAACAAAATCTCATCTTCTCATGCCACCTCCACTAATGGAACAATTTGGAAGAAACTTGGCGACGAAAAACAATGTTCTTGTCCACAGATCTGGCTTCATATAATTAAGTGCTGATCCTTTAGTAAAATTCAGAGAGTCAAAGTCTGAAGTCAGTTAATAATCCCACTAAAGTAAGTGGGGTTGCAGCAGTATAAGTGAAGGTGAAATTTGGAAGAAGAGATAGGAGTTTGAACTGTATGAGTGTCTAGAGGAAAGTATGACATTAACCTCCTTTGAACAAGGCAGCTGATGATACAGTACTTGAACAAACTATGGGGAAAACCTAAGAATTCAACAGAAAATTGATTCCCTTTTATGATTTTAACCCTTCTATGAAATTGAATAGAGAATTATATCCTTGTCATAGAATCCATGTAGAATGCTTCATAAACATAAGATCACTATTTAATTCTACAGATTTTTAGAGTATTGTCGGTACTCTATCAAACTCAATTCATTTTCCCCCTATTAAATTCTATGACACTTTTCCATAACTTTTGTAGTAAAAGATTCAAGGAGATGTTGATCAAAATCTCTGCAGCTATTATAAAATTATTCACACCTTCAACTATTTCCCAGTTGTTAAGTTTAAAATATACCATTGGTTGTGTAGACAGTTTTTAATGAATAAAGAATGTATGTGTATAACCAGAATTTATATCCAAATAGCAAGATTGTATTCGGCCCTATGTGGATGTTCAAGAAGAATAAGTGGACACAAGGAGCAGTCTTCCTCCCATGCCTACCTTTGTTCACAGGCCAGGCAATTGCAGTTCTTGCACTTCCTGGAGCATGGGAAAGACAGGGATCACAAGGAGACGTAACACAGCCCTTCCCCAATCTGCAAGGTGGCTCTGCTTATGGGAGTGCAATATTGCATGCTGTATCCTGTCAAATTGTGGCACAGTGTCTGTGTTCCCAAAAACATTATATTATTGAAACTCTTGTCTGAAGCACAACTTCCAACAGAAGCTCCCACTGGCGTTCTGTCTTAAAGGCACAATTTACCCAAAACCTAACGAAAAATAAATTGCAATATTACAGCATATTATTTACCTCACTGCCCATCTTTGAGAATTTTACTTCTCTTCATGCCTTCTGTGAATGTCACAAATAAATCATAAGCTCAGGAAGAGAACTTGAGGAAGGGGAACACATCTGGGGGTATTTTTTCAAAAGGACTGAGTGGGAATTTAGCTGCACAACATCCTTTCATGGCAATGGGAGTTGTGCATTTAAATCTCCATATATTTCCAAAAATTCACCAGCTGAGAAAGATATCCAACTATTTAAACCTATGTTGATCAGAAATCCTAGCAACTGGTTCTTTATACTGGCATTTAAGGACAACAACAAAACAAAAGCAGCTATCAGTGTGAAAACAGAGTGACAAATTATATTGTGTCTGTGTTATCTGAAGCTGATTTTTACTTGTCACACTTCCAAGACCAGGGCACAACTGATGGGGTTGTATATATTACTGACTTTTCTGTGTACTTGGAATGACAAAGCATTATTTAAAAAGGATAAGTGATTTTAACATGATTTTCAATTAAAGGAAGAAAGTATATTTTAGGCTTTTATTATGTGAAATAAAAGTCAATTAAATTCACTCACGATAGATAATGAAGTGGAACAAATTAATACCATGCACTACCAGCCCTTTGATATACTATCCATTCAAAGTAGGTATCATCCTTATCTGGGTAGACCGTGAAGACAAATTAAACAAGTTTCCATAAAGCTTTCAACAATTTCTATTCAGCCTTCAGAATCAAAATGGAAAATGTAAGAGAAAAGATCAGTTTTCTCAATCCTGCAATTACTGTGAACTTGGGAAAATTAATATACCCATCTACAGACAGCCAACAGATTGTTTCAACTATTCACACTGCATAGGTTATACTAAAATGGATTGCTATCTTCAGACAAAAATCACAGCATGTTAGCATGTCTGTTCAGAAATAGGAGACTAATATACCTAGATAACTGACAGAGTGCATTACCCATCCAAGTCCCAGGAGACTTCATCAAGCAGTTTGGCCAGCATCACTCAGATGGAACCAAGGGCCAATATTTTATTAAGTTAGGAATGATTTTGGGTGCCCAATCTGACAACTCTTGCAGAACCTGGATTCTGAAAATGAGAACCCTTTACGATGTCTCAAATTGGAAACCCAAAATCTGATGCACCCAAAAATCACTAGCCAGTTTTAAAGATCTTGGCAAAGGTACACACATCCATTTTCCCTGGCAGGTGTGCAGGGAGTATGGAACCATAACAGAGAAGTTAAGTGGCTGCAAAGCAAAATTAATGGAAGCTTGTTAAAATTACTGAGCCTACAGACACCAAACGGAGCAAGAGGAACGAAAGCCAGACCTCAATCAGCAGCATCCATCTATCCATAAGCTACTTAAAAATTTAAGCTCCACAGGCCATGAATCAGACCCTAGGGTGGAGAGGGCAGTCTCAACAGGAAGGCCATGGCATTAGAGCAGAACACACTCACCTCACCGTAAGTGATTGTTCTGCTCTAAATGCAAGACTTAACCTCTTCATTTAAGCTTCTTTTGTAACAGCATCTCCCACCATTACTATGGTTACCAACTTCCTAATTGCAGAAAACCTAACACCCTTGCTCTGTCCCGAGGCTGCGCCCCTTCTCCAAGGGCCCACCCCCTGCTCACTCCATTCCCCCTCCCTCCCTCATTTGCTCTCCCCCACTCACTCATTTTCACCAGGCTGGGGCAGGGGGTTAGAGTGCAGGAGGGGGTGAGGGCTCTAGTTGGGGATATTGGCTCCAGAGAAGGGGGTGGGAGCTCCGGGCTGGAGGGTAGGGCCGAGGGTTTCGGAGTGTGGGAGGGGGCTCTGGGCTGGGACAGGGGGTTGGAGTGCGGTCTCCGGCTGGGGCTGTGGGCTCTGAGATGGAGCCAGGGATGAGGAGTTTGGGATGCAGGAGGGGGCTCCGGGCTGGGGCCGAGGGGTTTGGAGTGTGGGAGAGGGCGTATAGTGTGGGCTCCGGGAGGGACTTTGGGTGTGGGAGGGGGTTTGGGTGCGGGCGGCACTGACCTCAGACGGCTCCCAGGAAGTGGTGACATATCCCTCTGGCTCCTAGGTGGAGGCACGGCCAGGACAATCTGCGCGCTGTCCCCAGGTGCCCGAACAGAGCCAATGGGTGTTGTGGGGGTGGCACCTGTGGGTAGGCCAATGAGAGCTGCAGAGCTGGCACTCAGGGTGTGGGCATCACGCAGAGCCCCCAGGGCCACCCCTATGCCTAGGAGCCAGAGAGACATGCTGGCCACTTCCCAGGAGCCACACAGAGACAGGTAGGGAGCCTGCTAGCCTCGTACCAACCAGACTTTTAATGGCCCAGTCAACAGTGCTGACCGGGGCCACCAGGGTCCCTTTTTGACTGGGTGTTCTGGTTAAAAACTTGGCAATCCTAACCATGACCAGTAAACAATTTGTGGGGAGGAAGAGGGAACACAAGTAGAAAAGAAGAGAGATAAGAGAAAGGGAAAATACACTGAGAATTGAGAGACATTGAGGGAACAGAAGGCCTTTTGGGGATGCTTAATGTTGAATTTAATTTTGTCTTGTGCTTAGAGACCACAGTAACAACAACATAAGAAGTCCCATACTGGGTCATGCCAATGGTCCATCTAGCCCAGCATCCTGTCTTCTGACAATGGCCAGTGGCAGATGCTTCAGCGGTAATGAACAAATCAGGGCAATGATAGGAATACCCATGTTGTTATATAAAACGGATTAAATGTATAGTAGTGGACACTTCAGAAGTGGGGAGGCTCGTACTGTTACATAACCCAATAAACTATAACAACCCCTCCTTCATCTTAGAAAGTCCAGTATAAATTCTAACATCTTCCTCAGCCAGGAAGCTTTCATGAATACATAGTTCCTCAGGTCTAATTGATTGTCCCATTTTAAATATTAAAAATGCAGTTCTTTATATGATCCCTGAAAGCTTCAACCCTTTTGCCAGTCCTGGGAAGACAGCCAAGCAAACAAAAAGTTGTATCTTTCCTTATAACATGTAGTTTTGTAAAATAGGAAACTGCTGCTTACATAAAGGGGTTTGACATGCTAATTTTCGAGAAATCAAGTTTTCATATATCTATGTAAATGTGCTTTATTGGTAGGAAAGATAAGTATGAAAGAAGACAAACACCAAAACGCATACAAACCCTATAAATACATTTGAGTAATCTTAAGAATACACAACTGCTTCTGACATGAGGCCAAAAACACAGAAGCTTCAATTAAAAGGAAATTTAAAAACAAATCTGTAAATGCTAGCCAGTAACCATATCAGAATAGGATAGTCCTCATACTTAGAATGATTAATCTAAGTCTGTGCAGGAAGCCACGTGAAAGTGGCCTCCTCCATCACAGTATGACAAAGTATATTACTTGAAATCAGATTCACAGTCACATATATTGTAATTCAATTGAGGAGAACCACAGGACAACTCATTTTCTTGGTAAATTCAACCAATTTAGTTGGGGGGTTTCTTAGGTTTGTTTTTGATTTTTTTATAATCTCCATGGGATACAAGAGAGGTTGTGGGCCTGTGGAATAGATGAAGGAATGCATGGAACATAATTATCAGAAGACCATTTTTTATTGCACTGGAATATTATGAAAACTAAAGAGATGCCATGTCCCAATTTACTATACCTATATTTGGAAGATTTTTGGCTCCATTAATTTGTCCTTGTAATTGGATTTATAATAATCCAAACTACTGATAGGTACTAGAAAATACTCTGGGAGTCAGTTCATGTGGTTTAATTTCAGTAAACAATTGGGAGATAAAAATACATCATAGAATCATAGAAGATTAGGGTTGGAAGAGACCTCAGGAGGTCATCTAGTACAACCCCCTCCTCTAAGCAGCAGCAACCCCAATTAAATCATCCCAGCCAGGGCTTTGTCAAGACGAGTTGTAAAATATTAAAGATTTTAAGTGAGAAAATACTTAAAATCAATGCAAAATTTCACTGATAACCAATGAAGGGATTTTAGGACCACAGTAATACAGTATGACCACATAATTGGCACATAGTGAGAACAGTAGCTGCATCACTTTGCATCAGCTGAAGTTTTTTTAAAAAACACGGTCTATCATAAAAATCAATAGGAACAGAAGAGATATTCAGTAGCTAATGTTGAGATCCTGTCAAAAGTCATTTACACATCCCAACACTAACAGACAAGTTATCAGACATCAGTCATTTAAATCCCAAAGATTTCTGGCATAAATCTTAAAATAAGATTATCACTCCTAAATTAGCACAGAGGTGGAAGCCTACTCGATGCAAATAAATTACTGTACAAGGAAGCATTCACTGTATAAACATGATTAATAAATGTAGTACCAGGCCTATCTAAAATAAGATTTTAACAAAAGTGAAACAGTATTCCTAACACAGGATAAAAGGTAAGTCAACTCAACCCCGGATCAAAGGCAACCAAAATATTCAGAAGGATCCAGGCAAATTCAACTTTATTTGTTGGTTATGGGTAAACTTCAAATAGTTCAAAGATTCAGTATGGATCAGCTAAGTGTTCTGTAATGTATATAAAGCTTTTCACAATCTTCTGAGGTCTCTTCCAGTCTCAGACCCTTCAACTCCATTATTCCAATGTTCTTGACCCATCTATCTCTGATTCCAGAATTCCCTCTCCTTATCTTCTTATAGATAAACTAAACACAATAATCCCCTATCCATAACTATCAGATTCACCTGATATTGCCTGGGAGGAAGGTCTCTTCAGGTCTCTATAACACGGCTCCTGCACATTTTAGTGTGTCCCATAATCCACTGTCCTCCTCTTTTACCATACATGTACTAGATCTCATGAGATCTACAGACAGTTGCTGGCCCACTAGAACATGCTAGATGTGCTAACAATCTATAGATATATACAAGTAACCTATCAATATCCAAATTATTTCCATCCCAAATTAAGGTTCAATCTGGTTTAAGATTTGGGTTGTTTTTATTTCTTTGGAAGAAGGTTAAGTCATCCCTTCCTATTAGCAAACATCTTTGTTAAATATGGTTTAGACTGCCTAGCCGATCTAAAGAAATTGGGCCTTCATAGATCTAGGGAGTGGTAAGCTCTACACTAGAATTGTGTAATCTCTCTTGTTGTTTTTTTAAGATATGTTTTCACTGAAGTACTTTTGTTACATATAAAAGTACTTTGCTTTCAGTTGGCTTTAGTCGCCGATTACCACTATTATTTCCTCATACGGAACAGAATTGGGCCTGAAGTCAGATCTTCTGAGGCAAACAAAGTTAGTTCCAGGGGACTGCAACCTAGGTGGGGGTCTAAGAATGGGAGAACCTCTTGATTCCTTCCTGAGTGAGATGATGGCTCAAGGCCTGGGAAAGAGTCATCTTCACTAAAGGCTTTGTATAAGTAAGTTAGTGATGTGTCCAAGAAAAGCATCATAATATCAAACTATTTCAGGAACAAACCTGTCACTGTGAATATGGAGCATAAAGACAATGTGAGCAGTCTGAGTATTCTGAATTTATGGAGTGAAATGGGAGCTTTGCCATTGACTTCAATAGGATCAGAAATTCACCCCAATATCTGCAATCACAGAACTAAAATGGTCAAACATACAGGATTTACCATGCCCACAAAGTTAGCTGTAAGAGGTAACCAAACATGACATGTTTTCCACTAGGCTTGTCAATTAATCACGGTTAACTCAAGCAATTAACTTAAAACAAATTAACTCAAAAATATTAATTGCAATTAATCACAATGTTAATCGCACTGTTAAATAATAATGGAATACCAATGGAAATTTATTATAAATATTTTGGATGGTTTTCTACATTTTCAATCCATTTCCGGTTACCACTGTGGAGCCGTCGATGTGTGCATTTGTCAGCTGACCGGCATCGCTGGAGATCAGCACTTTGAATAGGAGGACTGGTGCCAGGACCAGGGGGACTGTGCCACAATGGAGATCATTCCCATGGAGTGGGTGACAGGGACCTGCACTGAGAAGACAACCAGCGAGAGGGTGAACGGTGCTGGTAATACAGAGCCTGGCACCTCCCCCTAGGCACACCACATTGAGAGGGCAGAGACCGCAAACGCGGTTCCGGTGATCTAGGGCGAGCCCCTGAGGATCTGAGTTGTGAAGCCGGAGATCTGAGGTGCGCAGTCATAGAGCACTGCTTCGGCTCAGGAGATTGGCAGCGCTCAACTGCCCTCTGGGGGGTCTTGGCAGCTGGTCTGCCTTTGTAGGGAGCCTTTGCTGCTTCCTGTAGCACACACAGTGCTAGCGGCGCTGGTAGAGTCCTCTTCTCTCTAGGCACCAGGAGAGCCTATGAAGGCATCAATCCTACCTCAAGTCTGGTTCCCCTACTGCTCCAGGGAGTTGGCAGTAGATCCTTTGGAGAGCAAAGGGCTCCAGTGTGGACGGGCAGCCTGAACTGGGTCCTTTGCCTGATACCTCATGGCCTTTCTTCCCTGGTGCCGGGGATCTGTGTTTCTTGGTCTTCTTTTTGGGCACCAGCAACAGAGAGCAGTGTTGGGTGGAGCCCAGCGCCAGGGGTGAGCTACACACCGAGGCTGAGGAACTAGGGATAGAGTCCAGCTGGGATGGCTCGGAAGCTGGTCAGAGGGCAGCCTCCATGAGGAGAGCCCTCAAATGGATATCTCACTCTTTCTGGGTCCTGGGGCAAAAAATTTTACAAATACACTTGTCCTTCACATGTGATTCCCCCAAGCACTTGAGGCAGCTGCTGTGGGGGTCACTAACAGGTATAGGCCTGTTGCAGTTTGAACAGGGCTTAAATCCTGGAGACAAGGGCATGCCCCACCTGTGACAAAGTCCCCTATGGGACTCTAACGTCTAACTATACTTAACACTATCTACTATAAACAAACTATTTACAAGGCCTTAGGGCTCAAAGTCAGAAGAGACAAAACTGCTAGCCCTTGCTATGCAAGGAAAGGCGTTCTGACTAACCGACACAGGTGGTTAGAAGGAACTGAGAGGGTGTAGGGCCAGCAGTGCCTGATATACCAACGCATGAGCGTGGCACTCAAGGGGGTGGCACAGCCGACCCTATGGATACTGCTAAGGCAAAAATCTTTGACGACTGTGCACGTGGGCACGCACACACATAGAATGGAATTAACATGAGCAAGCACTCGAAGAAGAATGGAAAGTTTTACTTCACAATTTTCACTTTTCAATTTTATAATTTAAATATTATTTTAGTTTTTTTTTTAATTTTTAAATCCTCTTGGGATTTTCTTTTCAAAAGTGCTCAGTGTTGAAGTCAATGGGATTTTACCATCAACTTAATTCGAGCAAGGTTAGATCATTTTTTAAATCCCATCTATTATTTATTAACAACCTTAACTTCACTAAACTGAAGTTTCCTCTTTGAGAATGTGTTCCAAACTACGTAGCTAGTTTAGCAATTCCGATTCATATCACTTCCAAACAACTTCTTCCATCTTACTAAGTTACCTGCCTAAGTATCTTGCATTTCATATCTTCTCTATAATAGCTTGCTATACATTTTAGTAATATATATATGTGGTTAAACTGCATTTGCCTTCTCTTTTCATCATAATTTCTTTATCTTTTTCATAGATTTTAAGACCATTATCATCATGTAGTCTGACCTCCCACATAACATAGTCCATATAATTTCACCCAGTAATTCTTAAATCCATAATTACTGGTTGAACTAGAGAACATCTTTTAAACCTTTCTAAGTTGTTCCAATAATTAATGACCCACACTGTTAAAAAACTGCATTGCTTTTGGACTTTTATTATGGATAGGAGCAAGAAGTGCTTTTCTATTTGTTCTCACACTGAAAGCTTCTCTCCACCACCAATAATTTCATTTAAGTTTCTCTGAAGTTTTTCCATTTCTACTATGAACTCACGGTTTTACTATTTCTACCAGGTATAATCTCATAACAGTCCAGCAAAGCCATATGAAAACTATGCCTCTACTCAAGGGGACAAGTAACTTTAGATTCTCATTATCCTCCTTCAACCAATATTTACCAGAAGAACAAGAAATATCCTAAAATGAAATTCTGTTGCCATTCAGTATCAATCACGCTTTATTTGAAGAACCAAAGTTTACTAAAAGTAGCATAGATTTGCCTCTGCTTAAATTTGACCTTCAAGTGCAAGGTTTAATAGGCTGGGGATTAAAGTTAATCACTGTGGCTTGTTCATTCATCTAGGTTAGAAAGAACTACAAGGAGGAACTAAAACAATATAAAATAAAGCCGGAAGGCAAAAGTAGTCTATAAAAGAGATAAAGTGAAGTGTGTGTGTGAAAGAGAAAAGGTTAGAAACTAGGTAAAAGAAAAATGTTCCAAAAGATTTTAAGATTTCATTGCTTTTTCTGTGCTGCATATCAGATGATTAAGGCTACATTTTAATCATGGGTATTTTTAGTAAAAGTCATGGACAGGTCACAGGCAGTAAACAAAAATTCATGGCCTGTGACCTGTCCATGATTTGTACTATATACCTCAAAAAAAATTTGGGGTGGGGGCGCTGTGGATGCTGCGGGGGGGCCATTGGCACATGGCCTGGGACAGCAGTTGGTGGGGCTGGCAGGCTCCCTACCTTCGCAGAAGTGGCAACATCCCCCTCCCTCTGCTCCTAGGCAAAGGTGTGGCCAGGCAGCTCTGTGAGCTGCTTTCGCCCAAGCGCCAGCTCCGCCGCTCCCATTGGCCGGGAACTGCGGCCAATGGGAGCTTTGGGGACAGTGCCTGCAGGCTGGGGCAGCGCACAGAGCCCCCTAGCTGTGCCTTCCCCTAGGAGCCTAAGGATGTCACCCTGATGTAAGAGCCGCCCAAAGTCCTCACCCCCTCTCGCACCCCAGCCCTGAGCACTCTCCCACATCCAAACTCCTAATGCTACTGGAGGCAGGGGGGACCAAGACTGCCCCAGCGGCAGCCGGTAGTCATGGAATCCGTGACCTCCGTGACAAACTCGCAGCCTTACAAGTGATACATACAAAGTGTTGTCTAAGGGTACGTCTATACCCAGCCGCTAGTTTGGCGGCTGGCAATCGAACTTCTGGGTTCGACTTATCGCATCTTGTCTGGACGCGATAAGTCGAACCCGGAAGTGCTTGCCGTCGACTGCGGTACTCCAGCTCGGCGAGAGGAGTACCGCGGAGTCGACGGGGGAGCCTGCCTGCCGCGTGTGGACCGAGGTAAGATCGAACTAAGGTACTTCGAACTTCAGCTACGTTATTCACGTAGCTGAAGTTGCGTACCTTAGTTCGATTTGGGGGGTTAGTGTAGACCAAGCCTTAGGGAATTAGGCTATACTTGCATACAATGCAAACAAATGACACCTCCAAAACTGTACAATTTGCAAACTCTTTGCTGATTTTAAGCAACTTGTTTCAATGAGAAGATCCAGCCTTACAGATAGAGAATGTTTTATATCACAGTATATGTTAGCGTGCCTCTCCGCCCAGAGTACACTGACAGAGCTGTGACCAGTGGAAGTCTGATGCCAGATTGCCCTTGATATAATAGAGAGGAGGTGGCTTGCAAAGACATTTTCTGTAAAGGCCTAGGACTCCGGAGTGCCCTCCCAAGCCTGGTCCGAAATAGCCCAGATTTGCTGACTTTCAGGGCACACTGCAGAGCCAATTTCTCTTCAAAGACCAGCTGAAACAAGCAGAGAGAGAGGGGTCCAGGCTGATGAATGGGAGTGTTAGTATTATGTTACGTTCTACTGCCTGCAAAAAGGGTGATCTGACTCAACTGGATTTAGTTTTTGTAATTTTAAATAATCTGCAAGGCTCTCAGATCCTGCACATGGGCACTTTTTAGATCTTCTAAATCAAAAGAAAAAGCAGTTTTCTCTGCCGAATTTACGTAATGAGGACAAACAGACAATCACATTTCCAAAAAAATGGACACTAACATTCATAGTTTCCAATTTAGATTGGGTCAGCTCAGGTATTTTGTTCAAAAATGTATTCTTACCATAAACACACTTTGAACAATACCAGTTTTTAAAATTACAATTGGTATCTCTGAATTTAGGATGTCAACCATCTAGCTGTAAAGTGACAATTTTTATAGGAAGTGGATCTGGCGCTGCTCATATTGAAATCAATAGCAAAACACAAGATACAGTAAAAATTGAATCAGGCCTTAGGCCGGGAGCCTTTTGTAGAAGGCTAACCACCTCAGTATGTGCTCTTATATGATAATTATCTTGATTATGCAGCTACTGCTGCCAGTCTATCACCTCTGATAAAGTCTATCTGCTGCTGGCTTTTATTAATTCCTTGCCATATAATCTGTGTGAATATAGGCAACCTAGACACACAAGGTGGGGAGGTAACACCTTTTATTGGACCAACATCTATTGGTGAAAGAGAAAAGATTTCAAGCTTGAAGAAGACCTCTGTGTAGTTCAAAAACGTGTATCTTTCACCAGCAGAAATTGGTCCAATAAAAGAGGTTTCCTCTCCACCTTGTCTCTCTAATATCCTGGGACCAACACAGCTACAAGAACTCTGCAGCCATCCTTGTTACACCCACTTCTTTATGAAGGAGATGTGACGGATATTGCAACCACATTCAGTATCTCTGGGGATCAAACTGTATATTATGTTTAAACCACAAAAACCTCAAAAAGCCATTGGGCCAAATAGCAAGATCTGTAGAATATTCAAATCCTTTATCAATACAGGTGATATGTATTTGTGTATTTCTGTCTCACTGTGGGGGTGATTCCTGCAAAAATTGGAATCACTTGGGGGGTGATTAACGCAAACTCCCGAGGCCAGCTTTGAAGCTTGCCTTCCTGGACAAGGGCTTCTTTCTGATCCAGCAAATGGACATGGACTTTTGTCCTAGGGCCCCCAATCCTCTTAAGGGTTTGAAAGACTTCAGCCTACCAGGGCCCCATAATACACTGGTCTACAATTTTTGAGAAGTCATCTGCTTCAGAGATAAAATGTGCTATTTATTATGTATTTTGATGTGCTGAATTCAAATATGACAATTAAAACAACTGATTGGCTACTGTTTCTAAGATATTTAAGTTTTTACATTTTATGTCTAGGTATATTGTGTAGATAGAAAGTTTTAATCATAAATTGTAAACCTAGGTCTTTTCGTGTGTTTATGGTTGCTTTACATGATAATATTTCACCTGTCCTGTTTATGTAACACTTTAAAAATCAGCAAAAGGGTTCTATAAATAAAACGTATTATGAAACAAAAGGCAAAAAACTATTATGTACATAGTTTAGTCCTATTCAGTGTCTACTCGGCGCTTCTTGGCTTGTCTCTTGTATTCATTAAATGGAGCATCTCTTGTCACTGTCCAGCAATAGTCTGCAAGCATTGATGGGCTCCATTTGCCCTGATAGCGTTTCTCCATTGTTGCAGTGTCCTGGTGAAATCGATCGCCGTGCTCGTCGCTCACTGCTCTGCAGTTCGGTGGAAAAAAATCTAGATGAGAGTGCAAAAAATGTATCTTTAGTGACATTGTGCAACCAAGGCTTTTGTATGCCTTGAGGAGGTTTTCCACCAACAACCTGTAGTTGTCTGCCTTGTTGTTTCCGAGAAAATGTATTGCCACTAACTGGAAGGCTTTCCATGCCGTCTTTTCCTTGCCACGCAGTGCATGGTCAAATGCATCATCTCGAAGAAGTTCACGAATCTGAGGACCAACAAAGACACCTTCCTTTATCTTAGCTTCACTTAACCATGGAAAATTTCCATGGAGGTACTTGAAAGCTGCTTATGTTTTGTCAATGGCCTTGACAAAGTTCTTCATCAGACCCAGCTTGATGTGTAAGGGTGGTAACAAAATCTTCCTTGATTCAACAAGTGGTGGATGCTGAACACTTTTCCTCCCAGGCTCCAATGACTGTCGGAGTGGCCAATCTTTCTTGATGGAGTGGGAATCTCTTGCACGACTATCCCATTCACAGAGAAAACAGCAGTACTTTGTGTATCCAGTCTGCAGACCAAGCAAGAGAGCAACAACCTTCAAATCGCCACAAAGCTGCCACTGATGTTGGTCATAGTTTAAGCACCTCAAAAGTTGTTTCATGTTGTCATAGTAAAACAGCGTTAAGACTCGTCTTCGATGAATCAATGAACCGTCTCCACTCACCTGGATCGTGAAAAATGTTGAGGGCTGCCATCACACCATCGATGTTGTTGCAGGCTACAAGATCACCTTCCATGAAGAAGAATGGGACAAGATCCTTTTGACGGTCACGGAACATGGAAACCCTAACATCACCTGCCAGGAGATTCCATTGCTGTAGTCTGGAGCCCAACAGCTCTGCCTTACTCTTGGGTGGTTCCAAATCCCTGACAAGGTCATTCAGTTCACCTTATGTTATGAGGTGTGGTTCAGAGGAAGAGGATGGGAGAAAATGTGGGTCCTGTGACATTGTTGGTTCAGGACCAGAAGTTTCATCCTCTTCCTCGTCTGACTCAAGTGGGAATGCTTCTGGTGCATCAGGAACTGGCAGTCCTTCTCCGTGGGGTACTGGGCGTATAGCTGATGGAATGTTTGGATAATGCACAGTCCACTTTTTCTTCTTTGACACACCTTTCCCAACTGGAGGCACCATGCAGAAGTAACAATTGCTGGTATGATCTGTTGGCTCTCTCCAAATCATTGGCACTGCAAAAGGCATAGATTTCCTTTTCCTGTTCAACCACTGGCGAAGATTTGTTACACAAGTGTTGCAGCATATGTGTGGGGCCCACCTCTTGTCCTGATCTCCAATTTTGCAGCCAAAATAAAGGTGATAGGCTTTCTTAACCATAGTGGTTATACTGCGCTTTTGTGATGCAAAAGTCACTTCACCACAAACATAGCAGAAGTTATCTGCACTGTTCACACAAGTATGAGGCATCTCTGCTCACTTTGGCTAAACAGAAACGTGTCCCTTTGCAAAATCAAACACTGACAAATAAGAGAGCACGACACTGTCTGATTTCTGGAGCTGATATAGGGCAATTTGTTCAGCAGAGTGATGTAAGCTTCGTTATGATTGCATCATCCATGACTTCTAGGAATAACATGATGCAATTCATATCATGTATGACGCAATACCAGCTTCAGATTGCATCATTCATTGTTTTGCCTAAAAAGCAAGTACTGTCCAAACCCAGTCATAAATTTATTCATAGATCCAGTCAAAGATGTATTTTAGTCATTTCTGGTTTAAATCGAGTTTCCTTCCCTTTATCACTCACTTATCCTCCACCATTCCCAAGTCAAGGGTTCTATATACTGACCCAATAGCATATCTTGAAAACTAGAGCCAATCAACAATTTTAAGCATCATTTTTGTTCTCAGTGACCCAGAATTAGTAACGTTTGACTACGTTTATTTCAGAAGCATTTTGGCTGTAGAGCAGTGATATTGATGCATGATTTCCGATATATTTAGGGTGCATGCAGGATCCCTTATTTTGGTTTTTGTTTGTTTTTTTTGGTATGTTTTCTATATGATGCTTTTACCCTAAGAATAAATGTACTCTTCTGAGAAAGAGCTGTGTGGTAACTTTCTCAGGAAGAAAGCACAATACAGGTGCTGGCTGTAGGCAGACTGGGGATATCAGAATGTATAGCAAGGGGCTGTGTAGCCTTATAACCCACAGTCAGAAGGGAATGGGACCTGGGTACCTGCCCAGACACAGGTGAAAGCTGGAGGTCTGAGACCTGACTGGTCACTCTTGGATTGGACCATGGAGATGAGGTATAGGTGCAGTTACCTGAAACTGTGTCAATAGCTTTTTATTAATTCCTTCCCATATGATCTGTGAGAATCTATTATGCATGCATGCACACACAAAAGTGTGAACAATGGTATACAGCGGCATAAATGTTTAAATAAGACAGACAAGGTAGGTGAGCTAATATCTTATTGATCAAATACATATCAAATAAGAGGTATTACCTCACCTACCTTGTATCTTTCACATCTTGGGACCACATGGCTACAATACCACTTCCAACAAACAGATGTTTAATTAGCAGGAGCTGAAGATGGCCACATTACTGTTCACGTTTGAGTATACATGTAAATATAGAAGATGTTAAAACCAACAGCAATAACTGCAGACCTAACTAGAATCTGCAATACTACCTCCATCTTTGCTATTTTGAAAAATTAAGCACAAACATAATAAATGATACAAAATTGTAGGACTCAAGAAAGTTCAACTTTCTTGTAGTTTCACTAACTCACTCATCAACCAAAATCATGCAAAACTACCTAGAAAGGTAACTGTCAAGCTTTTATTTTTATTAAAATTCTCAGTCATCTTAGATAAATACAAATAGCTATTCTTCAAATGCTTGAAAACGGTCACAAATATTTTCATAGTGATAATTTTACCTACTCTAAATCCTCAGATACTTATCCAGAATACAAGGACCTCTTGGGTCAGCAAAACTGGCTTGGAAATCTCATGAGAAAAATCTTTGAGATTTTTCAGTTCTCTCAGAGTATTGTCAAAGCAGCAGGAAGCAAGAAAATCCTGTTTTACGTAATTTGACATTTCCTTTTCTCGTTACACCTCAAAAGTGTGCAGCTGTGAGCAAAACAAAGCAAATAAAAAGTAAACCAAAATGGGGGAAAAAGTTAATTTCGTTCAGTTCAACATGATTCTTATTTTATCCCAACTGCTTAACCCATGGCTTGCCCTACATTTGTAGGAGTCCTCTGTGAAGTAATGTGACAGAGCCATATTTAGTTCCTGCCTGAGCCCTTTTTGCTAATTCCTGTTTATGGTCTCTCCATAGTTTGGGCTTTGACACTCCATACCTAAATTTAAAGTGGACCCATTTACTCAGCCTAAAAGGTAGGCAGGATCTCCACAGGTGCACATAGTGAGTTGCAGAGGTCCACAGAAGCTGTGTGGTCTCCAGCAAGTGCGAATGCAAACGTTGGTGAGGTCTCCATAAAGTGCAAGATCTTTCAAAGCATCAAGTTTAGCAGCTGTCAACCTTATTGTTCCTCCTCAAGATCAGTCTGGATGTATTCATTGTACTAATGGATTTTTAAAATGTCAGCAATTGCTCAGTCTCAAAAGCCTTTAAACAAAAACAGAACTTAAAGTACAGCAGGCTACAGTAAAACTGCCTTATGGCTCTAAATGAAGCTTCAAAAAGCAAGAAAATTCAGAAATAAGGCTAAAAATCTGGGCTGACAGTCCATGAAGTAATTATACTGATATTTAGCTCTGCACTGCATCATATACAACATATACACGGTACACAGACTGCTACAAAATATGGATTAAAGTATTATCAGCTAACATTTTTATACTCAACTCTAAAATTATGAGATTTTACATCATAACATTGACCACCAGCTCAAGAAATAAAGAAACCCCTGGGAAGAGCCACAGAAACTCAAACCAGCAGGAGATGCGGAGGAACAAGCCAACAGGGACCTTAAGACATATGTCCTACTGGTTTCTACAGCTTTTGCTCTCCCCTGCACAGTGTGCTTGCCTCCCCCAACCCCTCCCTCACACCAAAACTTTACTTTACATTATTTTACTTGCCCCTCCATGCTGCTATTCTTCCATCCCATTACTCACCTTACATATGCTCTACCCTACCCCCTTCCCTTCTTTTGTCTCTGTTTTGCTAATCTCCTCTGAACAAAACCTCACTTTAAAAATAAATTTTAAAAGTCCCCAAAATATCCTGGAACATAGGTGCTGGAACCAGGGGTACTTGAAGTGCTGCTGCACCCCCTGGCTTGAAGCGATTTCCATTATATACAGGGCTTGCAGTTTGATTCAATGGCTCTTAGCACCCCCACCATACAAATTGTTTCAGAACCACTGTCCTGGAATCAATGTGACATTTTCAGACTACCACACTGTTCTGCCTGCCTGCAAGTTATATCTCCTCTTCCCACTCTTTGTTTGTGTTGTCTATTTAGAATGTAATCTTTTCAGACCAGTGACTGTTTCCTACTTGATGATTTTATATAGCAAGGTCCTGATCTTGATTGGAGCTCTTAGATGTCACCCTAATACAAATCAGTGAATAATTACATAATTCTGTACCTACATTACACATAAAATTACTGTTAAACACATTAAGGTTGCAATGCCAAGCACTCAAAAGTTTGACATTTCCTAACAGTTCTGGCTGAAATTTAAAAAAAATAAATTAAATAAATCATTACACCCGGCATGGAAAATTTCAGCTGAAATTGCTGAAGTCTGGCAGAGTTATAAGGGAGTGAAAACAGGTCTTATAAAGGGAAATGTTGAGTAATCTTAATAATAAAGCAGTACTACCAGTCTCATCTATAATGCTATATTATACACCAAAGTTGAAATCCTGGTCCCCGTTAAAGTCAATGACAAAACTGCCAACTGGGTCAAGATTTTATCCTAAGCATCTAAAGTATTGATGCTGCCAAACAAAAAGCAGGAAGCCTCCATAGGGAATGCTTTTGTTTAGTGTGACTACTACCATCCGTAAGAAATGAGGATGACATAGGAAGCACTTTAAATAAAATAGCTAGCTTATCTTTAGCACTCTCACATAGTCAAAGATACTAACAGAGAAAGCATTAAAATTATTTTCAAATGAAGGAGAGGTACAAATGACTTTACCAGTACCGTTTTGGCAGCTAGTGATTAAATTATAATACAAAGTGTTTTCAGTAAATACATATTCACGGTAATCATACAAGATATTTACACCCAGTTTAGAAGCTGGAATAGGGACAGATTGCTGAAAAATTTTGCAAGGACAGGCTCAGTATTAGGTCATTATAAAGTATATCATTGCTGCTCTCTGCTGGTCAAAAGGGGGGAAAGTACAGTATATGCATCTCTCACGTGTGAATAGGAACAGGAAATATTTTAGCAGTTATACCCCAGTCTCAGCCATAAAGTGTTTTATCTAATGTGATTTTTTCCCCATGATATACTGTTCATCAGTATCCTTCAGACCAACAAAATTAATAATAAATGCAATCAATCAGTGCCCTGTGGATACATACAGCCACTATATAGCTTACTGGCTGCCACATTTGCACAATTTATCATCAAATAGTAAGTGGCGTCAACTCAGGTTCCAAATCTACCTGTCCCAAAATTCAGATTCACACATAAAAGCAGCATTAGATCTCTCAAATCAGGTCATTAGGTGTATGATTCCCAGAATTTTACACAATTCCAAGTTTTGGAGGGTGTAAAAACATGGTATCCAAAATTAGATAATTTTGATTGCCTAAATTTAGTCATGATTATTTGAAGGCAGAGTAGAATATTGGAACACAGGCTCAATCTGGAGATCAAAGGGCAAAATTTTGTCTATTTTAGGTTCTTAATGTTCACTGAAATTAACAGTGTTTAAAAAAAAAAAAAAAAAAAATGGTCCCTCGTTTGCACACCATGTCCTACCATAGAAAACATAGGCCCTAATCCTACACTGAGATTCTCTAGCACAGACTCTTGCACCTGTATGGTATTGCACCAAAGTCAAACGAGTTTGGTTTTGGTTCCTTATAACATTTTATTGTTTTTATTTGTATGTGATTTTAAATTATGTGGCTTTATATTTTATTTATATTCAGATAGTTGATTTGTTTCATATGGCTATGTGAAAGAAAAATGCTTTTGTTTTCAATTTTTTAAATCTTTTAAAGAACACAAACAAGTAATCAAGAGTGCATTTATAGAAATAAACATGAACTGACAAGGGGACTGAAAAGAGAAATGTTCAGAAGCCAAATCAGAGTAATCAGCTGAGTATTCCTAATTTGCATAAATAGCATATAAAGTATCCAGAATTTGAGACGGAAAATCATTGCAGATCTATAGAATTCAGGAACTGAAGGGGACCAAGCCTGCTTCCACTGAAGCAAGACTGGGTTTATGGACTCTCAGACTGCAAAGAGTAGGAAATGGAGAATTAAAAGATTTAAGACACAAATATGACAGACTGTAAAGTGTATGGAAGAAACTTTTAAGGAGCTTGGATTTGGAAGAACCTGTGTTGTATCTAGATTTGACATCAGGGAATTAAGAGCTGATTGGTACTGTTGGAAATATGGGAGACAATTATAGATTTACCAGACCAGGCATAAGAACATAAGAATGGCCATACTGGGTCAGACCAAAGGTCCATCCAGCCCAATAACCTGTCTCCCGACAGTGGCCAATGCCAGGTGCCCCACAAGGACTGAACCTAACAGTTAATGATCAAGTGATCTCTCTTATGACACCCATCTCCACCCTCTGACAAACAGAGGCTAGGGACACCATTCCTTAGCCTTCCTGTCTTATAGCCATTAATGGACTTAACCTCCATGAATTTAACTAGTTCTCTTTTAAATCCTGTTATAGTTCTAGCCTTTACAACCTCCTCAGGCAAGGAGTTCCACAGGTTGACTGTGTGCTGTGTGAAGAAGAACGTCCTTTTATTTGTTTTAAACCTGCTGCCCATTAATTTCATTTGGTGGCCCCTAGTTCTTATATTATGGGAACAAGTAAATAACTTTTCCTTATTCACTTTCTCCACACCACTTAGGATTACCTTTATCCCAAGGTAAAATATCTTGGCTTGAAAGTCTGTAATTTTAACTGATTCTTTTTACTTACAACTCTCTACCAGTTATTAAAGTTCAAGATGCAGCATTCCTAGTGGACATTTACTTCTATTAATAAAGGACATATGTGAGTAACTAGAAAATCCTAAACCTAGAGAAAGTAGGTTCTAGATTTAAGGAAGTCAAATATTAAAATAGGCTGAATTAAAGTTTCTCTGTTGAGAAGTATTCTTCTCTGTCATAGCTTGACCTCTGACCCTTCTTTACATCAGAAGACTCCCTTGCCTGGGGTTGATGAGTGAAGATGAAAAATTTCAAGGCTACTGTTTTGGGAGAAATATAAAAGTTCTGAATTTCTCATTTCTGAGCCAGCAATCATTTGGTTTTCACTTTCAAGTGCTTCCTTGAGACCAACATGAACTTTGACTCCCACAAGAAACTTCCCACCTGAGTACGGTGAAGTACAGAGACATTTCGAGATAGCTGCTGCCATTTTAAAAAAGTTATATCTGTACTGATTATTTTTTCATCCCTCCCTCCCTTTGTATGTTGCTTTTCTTTTTATTTTGTAAGCTCTTTAACACCAAGACTGTATATGTTTGGACAATGCCTATAACCTTATGGTACTACCATAAATAAATTATTAGTAATAGCTAGTTTCTGACAGCACCAGCATGATAATAGGCACTGCACAAACACAAAACAAGGCACACAGTTCCTGCCTCAAAGAGCTCACAAACCAGAAGACAAAACAGACAGAGCTACGTTAGGGGATGGAGGTGCAAAATGCAAATAAAGTAGTCAAGCTGGTCACTGGATATGTTTTGAAGATGTATGATAAAATCATCTTCTGTGTTTGTTAAGATGTATAGGATATTTCCAATTATGCCTCAAGCTTATCATTAATCCATAGTTTTTTGTTTTGTTTTTTGTCATCAGAGTTGAACTGGGTCTTCAGGAGGGATTTTAATGTGGCTTTGTGGACCAACTGAGGAAAGGGTATTCTACTTCCAAGGAGTGGTGCAGAAGTATATGTGGAAGAAAATGTGGGTGAAGCTGACAAATAGCATGAATGTGAAACAAGAAGCTTGATCTGTGTATAGTGGAAGAGCAGCCAGTGGAGGGATTTCAAGGATTGAAGGTGGGTTTAACATAGTCTAAGTGACAGACTATAAATAGAAGGGAGGAAATTTTTTAAGGAACTAGGACTTGAAACAACATGGCCTGCGTTATGTCCTCATGTGACTTCAGGGAATTAAGAGTTGATCTTTTGCTAAGGCTCAAAGATTGGTATTGTTAGAAATATGAAAGATTACCTTAGTAGCAGCATTTTGTATAGGTTGAAATGGGCAATTAAGTATTAAGGAGCATGTAGAGGAAGCAACATAACAGGATTTCTGAGCCCTTATTCTGTCCCTGGCTTATCAGCCAAAACCTGGTCCAATTTATATTGCTGTATACCAGAAAGCTCTCTGGTGTCAAAAGAGACATATTTTAAATATTATTTCTAATATATTTTGTTAATATCTGGTCATTCAAAAGCACGAATAAGGCCAAAAACCAATTCAATCCTAATTTTGGCTAAATTACTCTTTGTGACGGAAGAGGAAGTCTGACTCTTGTAGGAAGTAATACCCATTTCACCTCAATCCCCATTCCTTTTGGCTATTGAACATCCTACCCACTTCATGTCCAGCATGAATCTAACATACATATCCAAGCATCTGTACTACGACTTTCATGACTCCAAATCAGAAAGCATCTCATCAGCTAATACTGGTCAGAAAACTTTGTACATATACAGAATCTTGATAATTTCCAAATTCAAACATCTTTAAAACCCTGGTGCATTGTTTGCCTTTAATTTTAATTTTCCTTTATATAAAAGGCTCAGTTATGGTAGTCCTTAATAGAGTAGTCCCAATGGGCAAGTATTACTCAGAATGAGTTAAAGTTGCAAAGTCAGGCCCAAAACAAGGCAATCAAATTACCACATGGTGAAAACTGTGTCTCTTTCACCAAAGCATTTAACTGCAAAATGGGGCAATTTTACATTCTGATATCTGCTCCAACAGTATTTAAAAAAAAGATTAAACATAGAGCTCCTTTGACAAATCGCATCAAATATAAGATCTGTACCTAGCAGGAAACTTCAGCTCAATTTGTTTAATTAATAAAATCAATTTATTTAGCACAGTACAGAAATATGAATTATTTATGCCTTGATCCAAACCTCACATTTTTCCTCAAAGGAAAATCTCAGCACTTATAAAATGACACATCTAGATACAGTCTGGGAGTACATACATTAAACTGGCTTTGAGCATGTAGCATTAAAAGAATTGTCAGCTAAAGAATAAATTCCCAAATGGCTTAAGGAGCTTTAACTTGAGGTCACAGCAATCCATTTTATGACAATCAAAACAGAACGCAAAAAACCATTTTGTGATTTCTGTGCCTCTATTTTCTTAAACTCCATGTGAGATTAAGGAGATTATAAAGAGATACTGGAATATCTGAGCTAATGGCTGATGCATTGTTGCAATGGAAAATGTCCATATTTTATATTAAAAAGCAAACTCAGTTTCACTTGGCTGTACAGATCATTAATGAATATTAAAACATGCTTGTCTAGAGTGAATAAAGATTAACATTTTCTTCTTGCAGTCAAATGTTTTGGTGTAATCTCAAGAAATACAGCCTGTATTTCAAAACCTGTTTCCTGAAAACTGCCTATTAGTTATTTTTAAATTTAATGTGAGCATCAAAACCCAGATCCAAACATTTCTGAACTTTGAGGTGTGAAGGATTCAAAGTCTAAACAGGATCAGGATCCAAATTGTGTGCCCAGCTCCCAGCTTTACAATGTGAAGCACTAAACCTCTGGATTTGAACACCACAGAAGTTTAAAGCCTTCATAGTCTGGATTAAAGAGTTACAGCTCAGGCCTGTCTCTTTTAAATAACAAAAGTACTTGAGGTGACTTCCAGTTTCCCATAAACGAGCTCTGAATAGATTTTACTAGCACATACTAGTTACCATATCATTTAAGCAAGTTAATTTCAAACTAAGTCAGCAAAGAAGCTTATTACTGTCATTCTTGTCTTTTCATCACCTCTGTTTGCCCTCATATCTAAAATTAAATTGGAAGCTCTTTGGGACATGGACTACAGGTAGAAACACCTAGCACATTTTAGGGTGCTGAAAAATTAAAAAATAAGAACAAATACTTGCAGTTCTACAATATCTTTCATTCAAATATCTGAAAGTACTTTTCTGCTCAACATCTCTGTAAGAAAGGAAAGTATCATTATATCAATTTGAAGGACAATTCAATGGAGACAGAAGTTAAAATCAAAATTTCCAAAAATGACCATTGATTTTGAGTGCCTAACTTGAGACAACCTGGCCTTGATTTTCAGTGACAATGAACTCACCACTTCTCCCATTCTCATTGACTTCAATTGGGAGCTGTGGGGGTTCAAAGCTGAAAATCAGGCCCAAGGTATATCTAGCCGGGCACCTAAAAACCTGAAATGACCCAAAATCAATGGCCCCTTTTGAAATATCAGCCAAAGTGACAGTGTGTCAGTGCCAAAGCTGGAATGGAAATTAACAATCCTCTTAGCTCCAAGCAGAAAAAAAAAAAAAAGCCGCAATCGCGATTGCGACCAGCGGCGGCAGTTTAGCGGCAGGTCCTTCGTTCCTAGAGGGAGTGAGGGACCTGCTGCCTCCAAATTGCCGCACATGCCGCCCCTCTCCCTTGGCCGCCCCAAGCACTTGCTTGTTAAGCTGGTGCCTGGAGCCGGCCCTGGCTCCAAGTCCAGTATTGTAACAATTAGATAACGCTCTCCTCTAAAAACAAAGTACAGTGCAAATGGAACTCAAACATCTGAATGCACCATACGGTAAATAAGACATACAAAAATAAAATAGGTATGTAGCGGGGTGGTCACCCCACTCCGGCCCTTAATGGGGCTGTGGCGGAGAAGCTAGGCTGATTGGAAAAGCAGCCACAGCTGTAGCCAGTGCAATCAGGGCCCAGCTGGCCCTTATAAGAAGGCCTTGGGCCAGAAAGACACACTCTCTCTCTAGCCTTTTGAAGGACCTGGCTGCCTGGGAAGCTGAGATGGGTATCTAGGGTGGAGCAGTGCTGGAGAAGGGGAGAGGGAAAGGGAGCTGGGGCGCTCCAGCCTAGCAAAGCCACAGGCTGAATTAAGGGCCCACAAAAGGGTACTAGGGCTGCAGAGGGGCAGCCCAGATATAGGCAGAGGCAGCTGGTCCAACCCCCCATGCCTGTGATGAATGGTTTATAGACTGATGTCTGCCCCAGTACGCGGGGGCTAGAGGATGACTGGCAGTAACCACTGAAGCAAGGTGGGGATCGGGGGTTGGGGGCTTCCCTGGGTGGGGAGAGCCAAATTCTGGGTTACTGCTGGGGGCAGCACTCTGACAGAGGGGGCACTGGGGTCCGGGAGGGACACGGGGGACCAGCGGCAGGTGGGACACTGGGCTGTAGAGGGCACTCCGGGATGGGAAGAGCTAATTCCCTGCATGACCAGCAGGAGGCGTCTCGCCGGTGAGTCGTCGCCCCGCCACAAGGTAATACAAAAATAAAAATGGCTGAGTTTAGCCTTCACCGATGGGTTTGTGACTGACAATTGTGATCTGCAGAGATCTTATAACCACTTGCTGCAGAGACTAGTGCAACTCCCTTTGTGGTTCAGATGCAGTCTCATTGCCTTTAATTAAAAAAAAAAGCCACAAAAATCATTTTCATTACAGTGGCATTGTAGACAACACACCTTATTCCCCTAATGTTTCTTTTTGCTTTCCCAGTGTGTAACCGAGGTATGGACTGAGATAGAAGGCTCAATCCAGGTAAGATGCATTTTAAAGAACTGACCAGGAATCTGACCTCAAACTCAGCTGAGGGTATCTGTCCCCTGTTTGTCAAGGTGGTTTGCAATCTGCTCCTGGCTTCTCAAATAGCAGTAATTTCCAGAAATGTTTGCACACACCCCACACACGCTTTAGCTGGTCAAAGTGATCACACCCCTTCTTCTCAATGTACTCCTTATCTTGATCATCTATTCCTTTGTCACTTTCAGAATATTTCAGCATACTACATTCGGTATTATCCTGAAGTCCCAGCAGGAAGCTGCAGCTATTGCATAAAGTAGTGGCCCACCTTCTAGATTTACTAGACCACTGAAGGGATAGCATACTACTACTCTAACTTCACTGGCTGCCAGTTCACTTCTGGGTGCAAGCCAGGGTCTCTCTCATTGTCTCTAAAGCCCTAAATAATCTGGGACCCAGGTATCTCAGAGGCAATCTGGAATTTATTCCTGAGATGGATTAATCCAAGCTGCCTATTTCATCATCTATGCACATGAGAACTTAATAAGCGCCTACCACCAGCCCTATCAAGGTATCAAGTCAAAAGGAGGGATGTTGCCTCTGAGATACCAAATAAGATCCTGGAGTGGCACCTCCACGGCATGGTATAAGGGGCGCTGCGCATTCTCCCCATCCTCAGTTCCTTCTTGCCAGACAACTCCGACAGAGGGGAAGGAGGGTGGGATGTGGAATAGACATGAGCAACACATCTCAAAGAACACCAGTTACAGAACAGGCAAATGTCTTTTCTTCTTCAAGTGATTGCTCATGTCTCTTCCACAACAAATGATTCCAAGCTATATCTGTTGGAGGTGGGTAGGAGTTCACAAATTCTCAGGACGGAGCACAGCCCTGCCGAACCCGGCATCCTCCCTGGTTTGGGAGACCATCGCATAATGCGAGGTGAAAGTGTGAACTGAAAACCATGTAGCAGCCCTACAAATGTCCTGGATGGGGATGTGGGCCAAAAAGGCAGCCGACGAGGCCTGCGCCCAAGTCAAGTGTGCCAGGTCATAACAGGTACGGATGCAAGATGTGATCTGGTTGGAGAGACGCTGAGTGGAGAGCGGCCGATCCTTCATGCGTTCGGCCAAGGCAATGAACAGCTGTGAGGACTTTCTGAACGGTTTTGTCCACTCCAGGTAGAAAGCCAGAGCCCATTGCACATCCAGCGTGTGGAGGCGGCGCTCCTCACTGGACGCATGGGGCTTGGGGCAGAGGACTGGCAGGAAAATGTCCTGACCCATGTGGTAGGCAGAGACTACCTTCGGGAGGAATGAAGGATGTGGACGGAGCTGGACCTTATCCTTATGGAACACCGTGTACGGGGGCGCGAAGGTCAGGTCTCTGAGTTCCGAGACCCGCCTAGCCGACATGATCGTGACCAAGAAGGCCACCTTCCACAAGAGGTGCAACCAGGAGCACGTAGCTAGCAGCTCAAACAGGGGGCCCGTGAGGCGGGACAGCACCAGGTTCAGGTCCCACTGAGAGCCTGACATATGGGAAGAGACGATCCAATCCCTTAAGGAATTGGCCAGTCATAGCATGGGAGAATAGCGTGTGGCCCTGCACCGGCGGGTGGAAGGCCGATATGACCGCCAAGTGCACCTTGGCGGATGAGGATGCCAGGCCCTGGGCTCTAAGGTGAAGGAGATAGTCCAAAATGAGCTGGACTGGGGCAGCCACAGGGAAAACACCCCTGCTCATCCGCCCATTGACTCATAGACTCATAGACTTTAAGGTCAGAAGGGACCATTATGATCATCTGGTCTGACCCCCTGCATGCTGCAGGCCACAAAACCGTCCCTACCCTTCCCTTGACTCTGCTGATGAAGTCCCCAAATCCTGTGTCTTGGTGACTTCAATTGGCAGAGAACCCTCCCGCTAGCGATCCCTGCCCCATGCTGCGGAGGAAGGCGAAAAAACCTCCAGGGCCTCAGCCAATCTACCCTGGAGGAAAATTCCTTCCCGACCCCAAATAAGGCGATCAGTAAGACCCCGCGCATGTAGGCAAGAGTCTCCAGCCTGACCCTTGTTAGCCATTATACTATTTACCTGCTATTGCTCGGTATTCCTCAGCTAATATGTTTTACCATTAAACCATTCCCTCCATAAATTTATCTAATTTAATCTTAAAACCAGACAGGTTGGGAGAACCGAGACCACTTTGCCAAGTAGGCTCAGCACGTGGAGGGTCACCTGCTTTCTAAGAGAACACGCTGAACCCCTTCTGAGCACGTCCTCTCTTCCCGGTCTAACTATTGAGCAGCCACACCGTGAGGTGGAGCACCGCTAGGTTGGGGTGGAGGAGGCAGTCCTGATACTGGAAGAGCAGGTCTGGGTGGGACGGCAACGGCCATGGCGTGGTGACTGCCAGGCCCGTGAGGGTCCTGTACCAATGCTGCCTGGGCCATGCAATCAGTAGTACCCGGGTCCTGTCCGTCTATCTTTTCCAGGACATTGCCTATCAGTGGGAACAGGGGGAAGGCATAGAGAAACCGTCCCGACCAGGACAGGAGGAAGGCATCGGAGATAGCGCCTTGTCCCAGCCTCCCTCCCTCCACCCGGAGCAGAACCATGGAAAGCGACGGTTCTGCCGATTCGCAAACAGGTCCACCTGGGGAGTTCCCCACTCTTGGAAAAGTCTGTACACCACCTCTGGATGAAGAGACCACTCGTGCTGAGAGAAGTCCCTGCTCAAGCGATCCACCTGTGAATTCTGGGAGCCCGGCAGTTGGTAGGCCTGTAGGCAAATGTCGTGGGCTATACAGAAGTCCCACAGCCCGAAGGCTTCCTGGCAGAGGGCAGAAGATTGGGCCCCACCT
The DNA here is from genome assembly GCF_011386835.1 of Chrysemys picta bellii. NCBI lineage: Eukaryota > Metazoa > Chordata > Testudines > Emydidae > Chrysemys > Chrysemys picta. The sequence goes on along the minus strand of NC_088795.1, from coordinate 110,503,396 downwards.
TGCCTGTTGATGTAAAACATCGAGGCCGTGTTGTCTGTGAGAACCCTGACCACCCGGCCCTCCAAGTGCAAGCAGAAGGCCATGCACGCCAGCCACACTGTCCTGAGCTCCTTGACATTTATGTGGAGGGCCAAGTCCTGCACAGACCTTGGGTCTGAACATCCCCCACATGCGCTCCCCACCCCATGTCCAATGCATCGGACACCAGTTCCATCAACGAGGGCCTGCCTCTGAATGGGACCCTGTGGAGCATGTTCCCCGGGGAGGACCACCATCATAGGGAGGTGATCACTGGTTCGGGCACAGTGAAGACTTTGTCCATCCTGTCTCTGGACTGGAAAAACGCTGAGGCCAGAGCTGGAGGGGCCTCATCCTGAGTCTGGCGTGGCAGACCCCATATGTGCACACCAATGTGACCCAAGAGCTGGAGGCATGCTCTGGCTGTTGTCACTGGAAACCTTGTACCTGTGTCAATGAGCCCCTTCAGAGTCTCAAACCTGTCCTATGGAAGTGAGGCTCTGGACGACGTGGCGTCTAGGACTGCCCTGAGAAACTCTATGTGTTGTACTGGGACTAACATGGACTTGGTGTCGTTGACCAACAGGCCCAAAGTGGCGCATGTGGACAGAAGGAGCGCCACGTGATCCCGCACCTGCGACCGGGAGCTGTCCTTGACCAGCCAGTCATCCAGATAGGGGAAGATCTGGCCCCCACAGCACCTGAAGTAGGCTGCCACCACCGACATACACTTTGTAAATACCCTGGGGGCAGTGGACAGGCCAAATGGGAGGACCAGAAACTGGTAGTGCTCCTGCCCAACCAAGAAACGGAGCAAGCATCTGTGCCCCTCAAATATATGAATGTAGAAGTATGCGTCCTGTTTGGTCCCTGAGGTGGAGCAGTGCTTGGAGTCTCAGTCAGACGGAACCCATCCACAGAACCTGGTGGGAGTTGACTGCGACCCACGTGGACTACGCACGGAATGGTCGCTGAGCGGCGAATGGTGTTGGGAAGTTCGCTCAACCGAGACCAAGTCGGGGGCGACTGTGGAGATCCCACCGGCAGCTTGCCTCTGGAGCATGGGGCCAACATTGGCAGTGCTCTTGGTACCAGCATGGACATGACGTCCCAGCTCGCCTGCAGGGCCTCCGGCATGGAGGGCATCTGGACATCTGGGGAAGCCTGCTCCAGGCTTCTCTGCTCAACTGGAATCTAAGGCCTGGAGGCCGATGGGGATCGAGGACTGCCCAACATGGGTCTAGTCTCTGCCCCAGATTTACTGCGGTGCCGTGGCGGAGAAGGCCTCTTCTTAGCCTTCTTGGCATGCCCCGTGGACGGGAAGCCATGCTGACTAGTAGATGGCTCCGGGGGGGTCACTGCGCACTGACATTGCGGTGCCCGGTGCCTACTCGGAGCGGCACGCCAGAGTCGGGGTCAACGCCGACTCCATGTGGATAGCCCGGAGCCTAATGTCTCTCTCTCTCGGTCTGAGGCTTAAATGACTTGCAAATCTTACAGCGATCGCTGAGATGAGTTTCACCCAAACAGCGTAAACAGTTCATGTGTGGATCGCCCACTGGCATCGGGCGCCTACAAGTGTCGCACGACTTAAAACCCGGGGCGTGGGGCATGCCCCGGCCCGGGCGCACTAGCTAAACTAAACTAAAACTAATAGAGTACTGACTACAGCTCACATACACTGAACAAACAAGAATTCTGGGGACAAGCTACAGCAAAGCTGGAGCAGAGCAGTTCCAACGCACCTTCACTGGCGTCAAGAAGGAACTGAGGGTGGAGGGAGCACGCAGTGCCTCTTATACCGCGCCATGGAGGGGGATTGCTAGGGGCGCTCCCCTACGGGTACTGCTAGGGGAAAAACATCCGACACCGGTGCACATGGCGAGCACGCACATCTACTGTGGAATACACATGAGCAATCACTCGAAGAAGAAAACTGGGTTATTGTGGTGAAAATAGTGTATCAAGCCTTGGTTCAGGAACAAATCCTCCCTTTATACCATTGATTCCTATAGGAAAAGTGATTTCGACTTATGACGTTTCGACTTACAATGCAATTCTGAGGAACAAATTGTGTTGTAAGTCAGAGGACTCACTGTAGTTTTACATGAATAACCCAGGGGACATTATGAAAGAACACAAATGAGTGCTTTTTACATTATCATTCTCTAGACTTATTAGTTCCATCTTATTAGAGATGTGCTAACTCTCTCAAGGCCCTATGTGAAGAGAAATAAACATATGCAAACAGACAAACATGGCAAAGGGACATGGAAGAAAGAGAGTGAATGCTATGTGGCATGATTCACTCCTTTTCAAAATTGATAGCAGCCCATCCATGGCTTCTCCACATCTCTATGCCTCCATGGAATTTTGAGGGAGCAGCTAAATGGTGGAGGACAGTAAGGGAGAGGGGTATCTGAGAACAGGTGGCAATTTCCTCAAATGTATATATTATTCAATTACCGTATTTTCCGGCGTATAAGACGACTGGGCGTATAAGACGACCCCCAACTTTTCCAGTTAAAATATAGAGTTTGGGATATACTCGCCGTATAAGACTACCCCTCTTCCAACGCACACCAAAAAAAAATTAAAAAAACATCAGATTTGATTTCAATATGGTAATTTTAATTCAAATGCTTATGACATGCAGGTACTTAGCAGGAAAACTGTCACTTATAAACATAAGGCTGTTTGTCATCAAACATGTAAACATAAAACAGTGCAAGTGGATTAAACTTTTCCTAATTCACTCTAAAGCTGAAAGGAAGGATAAGACAATAAACCCATGGGAGCTGCCATGCTGTTTGTTTTCTAAGCTGTCAACCAAACTGGAACTGATGATGATAGGAGGAAGATAACAAACAAGAGAGAGAGAGCAAGTGCCGGGCAAGTCCCTGGCGAGTTAGCAACGCCCATCATAACTGCAAGCTACGGTATTTTTATAGGCTTTGCTGGTGTGACAGTTTCCCTTTAAAAGCCTTCAAAATCCTCCTGTTCATCATCTGATATCATAAGTACATCAATGACATCTTGTGATACATTTGTAAGGCAGTCATCGTATGGATCGAATTCCGTATCAGATGGTGTGGTCTCAGCTTCGGCTTCCTCTTCATCTTGCCACAAGTAGTTGTCCTCCATACCATCTAATGAATTTGATATGCCACACTTCTTGAAAGACTTGATTACTGTTTCTGCATCAATATCATTCCAGGCTTTTATGACAAACTTGCACAAAACATCCAACTGTGGAGCACGCATGTTTCCTCCTTTTGTGAATGACTTTTCGCCGCTAACCATCCATTCATTCCACTGTTCTTGAATGCGATCTTTAAATGGCTTGTTTAGGCACACATCCAGTGGCTGTACCAACGATGTCAATCCTGCAGGAATAACAGCCGCATCTGTGTTTAGTCTTGCAAGCATTTGCTTGGTGCTGGGAGTTAAATGAGCCCTGAACATAGCCCACACCAGTAGACTACATTTTTGAATAAGTCCACCTGGTCGCCTGCTCCATACATTATCAAGCCATAGCTTTACCCCTTCTTCATCCATCCAGCCTTTTTCATTCACATGTACAAAACAACCAACAGGGAACTTGAATTTCGGCATTGTTTTTCTTTTAAAAATAATCATTGGTCTCAGTTTGGCCCCATCAGCTGTGCATCCTAGTACCACTGTAAAACTGGACTTCTCATGTCCTGTTGTTTTAATTAAAATTGTTTTTTCACCTTTTTGATGGACAGTTTTATTTCCAACCATATCAAAATTCATTGGAGTTTCATCCATATTTCCAATACTACTTAACGCATAGCCATGTTTAGTGCGCTGTTGTATTACGTATCGATGGAAACTATTTACTTTGCTATCAAGATCTGCAGGTAATTTTGGGGCAATTTTCATCTTTTGCCTCAGTACCATATTATGCCTTCCCATGAATCTAGTACACCAGGATACAGTGGCCTTAAATCTGTTGCTGTGATCTGGGTTAGATTTGGCCCACTGAAGTGCAAACAAATGTATTTTATTTCGTGTCACTACATAACCGTTTTGGCGATGCTCATTCACCATGTCTGCTACATGTTTTTCGAGTTCTGGCCAATGTGGAGTGCCTCTTCTTAATGCACACTTACCCCTTGGCATACTCTTTAATGCTTTTTCATTTGCTTTCCAGTCCCGAACCATCTTTTCTGTTACTCCATATTGTCTTGCAGCAGCGCAGTTATTATGTTCCATGGCAAAGTTTACAACTTTAAGTTTGAAACTGGCTTCATATTTCTTTCTTCTTGCTGGTGGAGCCATGATGGGGTTTTGACTGTTGGACATTTGTATACTGTACTGTATGTACTGGTGCTATACTGTATGAACAGGTACAGATACTGGTGCTGTACTGTATGTGGTACCCAGTATACAACAACCAGCCAATCACGGCAAGCGATGTACCTTACCGGCGATTGGCTGGTTGTTGTATACAAAGCCTGCTTGGATTGGTCAGCTCTCCCTGCCTGCCCAGCCCTCCCTGTCTCCAAGACTATCAGAGCGGTAGCGCAAACACGCCTCTTTCACCCGTCTGGCCCGCCCTTGTATCCTATTACCTCCTTCTCTGCCTCTCAGATCTCGCACATGCGCGCCTGCGCCGCTTCACTGCAGTCCTCAGGAGCGAGATCTGAGAGGCAGAGAAGGAGGTACGGTAATAGGATACAAGGGCGGGCCAGACGGGTGAAAGAGGCGTGTTTTTCTGGGCACAGCGCCGCTCTCTTTTTTCCATACCCCGGGCGTCCTGGACGCCTGCAGCTTCCTCCGCCCTTCACTTACACCTTCCCGGTGAGGCGCCCCCTCACCTCGTCATCGGGCGGGGATGCGGCCGCGGCCGTTTTTGAGCTCCCCCCACCATATGCGACGACCGCAGATTCTCCAGTCCGGCTCGGAAGTTTCAGCACCCGCCCTATAAGACGATACCCGGCGTATAAGACGACCCCCGACTTTTGAGAAGATTTTCCTGGGTTAAAAAGTAGTCTTATACGCCAGAAAATACAGTACTTATTTGTGATTTTTAGGCACTGATTGTGACTATTTCTCTGTAAATCAGAAATATTCCCAACTAGGGCTTTTGGGCACTATCATACTGGTAACACTAATAATGAAGTTGTGAGGGTTGCTTATAATGGATCAAATGAGACTCATGGAACTGGTTAGATGAGCACACAAGCACTTCTAGCATGAATACTCATTAATGCAAATTAAAAAAAAAAACAAAAAACACCTTTGTTTCCACAAATACATGTGCATGTAATCTTGAAACTCGGATTCTGTGAACATTCATGCCAGTAAAACTTCAATGGTACTTTGGATACTGAACACAAGAGACAAACACGACCACAGAACTTTCTTTTAAAACTACGTGAATGAAAAGTCACAGAAAGTTTTTTTTTTTTGCAGAATTCTCCTACTTAGAGTCCTTTACATCTTCAAAGAGATTTGCAAATGATAAGTGCCAAGTTGTATCATTATCCCCTGCTAACCCTAACACTTGCAATATTGACTGAACTACACTCTTAAATTCTTAGGAACTCTAAGTTAAATGTTAAATTATTCTTCAAAAAGCACAAAATCTCACAATCTGTGGTGCGAGACCATTTCTAATAATGTGGGAGCTAAAAGACAAAACAGTCTAAGATGAGTGGCCAGAAAGTACAGCATACTATCTATCAGCTCAAGCACTGGCAACTGCAAATGACAGTTTATTCATGTCTAGGGTGACCAGACGTCCCGATTTTATCGGGACTGTCCCGATATTTCCTTGCTTGTCCCACGTCCCGACCAATGTTAGGTCGGGACACTGGACAAACAAGCAAATATTCCGGAGCCTGGAAGTGCTCGGGCGCCCCCCGCCCCGACTCTGCCTCCTCCTTCCCCCATTGGCTCCCTCCCCGAATCCCCCATCTCTTCCCCAGTATCGCCCTTCCTCCTCTCTCCAGCGCTTGTGGAGGGAGGCCCAGGAGACACAGGGGAAGCGTGGAGCCAGGGTGAGTGAGAGTCCAGCCTGGCCCCAAGTGCAGGCAGGACTCAGTCGGGCAGTAGGGAGAGTAGGGGCGCGGCCCGCGGGGCCAGGCGGCGGCTGTTCTCCCTCCCCCCCCCGGGAAGTGGGACTCGGGAGCAGCCGCTGCTGCAGCTCCCACTGCCACGGGGGGAGGAAGCGGCCGATGGCCAAGCTCGGCAGCTGCGGCTGTGGTGCCCCCGAACCCGGGCCTGTTGCAGGAACCCAGCAGCGCACACGCTGCACCCAGCCCCTGGCCAGTCGCGTCTGGGCTGCTGCCCAGCTGGTGCAATCCCACGGCGGCCCCGGGGCGGAGGCATTGGCAGCCCAGCCCCATTCGTTCCCCTACGGGACCCGAGCGGGCGAGGGGGCTGGGGCCTGCTGCCCCACTCTGGGGCCGCCGCGGGATAGCACCAGCTGGCCAGGGCCGGGGCGCAGCGTGCGCACTGCTGGGTCCCCGCAGCGGGCCCTGGCGCCAAAGTCGCAGCCGCCGAGCTTGGCCATCGGCCGCTTCCTCCCTACTCTCCCTACTGCCCGACTGAGTCCTGCCTGCGCTCGGGGCCAGGCTGGACTCTCACTCACCCCTGCCCCACGCTTCCCCTGCATCTCCTGGGCCTCCCTCCAGCGCTTGTGGAGGAAGGGTGTGTGTGTGTGTGGGGGGGGGGGGGTTGCCCCTCCCGCCACGCCCTCCCCGCATCCCGATATTTGACTTGGGTGATCTGGTCACCCTATTCATGTCTGCATTTGTTTCTGATTCACTAGTTCAGGGATCGGCAACCTTTGGCACGCGGCTTGCCAGGGTAAGCCCCCTGGCAGACCGGGTCAGTTTGTTTACCTCCCGCGTCCGCAGGTTCGGCCGATCACGGCTCCCACTGGCCGCGGTTCACCGCTCCAGGCCAATGGGGACGGCGGGAAGTGGCGGCCAGCACATCCCTCAGCCCGCGCAGCTTCCCTCAGCCTCCATTGGCCTGGGATGGCAAACAGCTGCCAGTGGGAACCACGATCGGCCGAACCTGCGGACGTGGCAGGTAAACAAACTGGCCCGGCCTGCCAGGGGGCTTACCCTGGCGAGACACGTGCCAAAGGTTGCCAATCCCTGCACTAGTTAATAAACAGAGCTGTGCAAACTCTGCAGAGTTTGGTTTTGAAGGGAACTAACTGCCCGCAGATTCATCTGGTGATTCAGAATAGATTAACTAACTTTCCATCAGGCTTTCCTTAAAGCATCTTATTGAGAGCTGTGATGGCATGACACATATTCACACATTTGCTTCCCACCCTCGCTTCCCAATAGTACAATGCTAGCACAAACTCTTCCCAAACCATCTCTTCTCCCAACTCTCAATGCTAGCTGGCTTTGTTGAACGGAGGATGACAATAGCTCCATAAAATTGGTAGCTAAGAAACCCCCAATCTAAGAGAGAAACCTTAACCCTGGTATGCGGTTGATGGGAAACCAAAATGGTTCCCTATCTAGCATACTAAGGATCATGGGACTCCTTTTAAACGCAGCTCAGAAAAGCCAGTTGGCAGAAGTTTGTTTCCTACTTCCATTGCACTATTAGGGGTAAGAAGGAAACATACATATCTTCATAAACTCCTTGACCCCAGAAAAAACCTTTAGGACTGGGGAGGGCAGAGGCCCACACCTGGCAACTCTCCAAAGGTCTTCTTGGTGTGAGAAGAGCCACCGAAGAACCCTAGAGCCAGCTAGACCCAGGAGGAGCAAGCAAGAAAGGGGCAGGCCACTGTCATTCCCCCCTCCCACACACACACACAACTGACCAGAAGGTATTAATATAAGATGGGGTAGTCTTGAGGATTACTGGAAAGTGAGATGCTGTTGGAGGACAAAAAAGGGAGATTCATGCATTTCCTATGTGCACACAACCTCAGCTCATAGTTACTTGCAAACTGCCAACAAAAGCATTATCAAATCCAAGGCTCAGGCAGATTGAAGTTAAATGGGAATATTTCACACAGCTCCAATAATAAAGCCGGAAACACTTCAAAAGTATCAAAACACCCCTAAGTATAAGAATTGTGTATAGACAGACAACATTAAAATGAGTAATTTTGTTTATCTTGAAAACAAATTTGATCTTGAATTATTATTCATTCATTTAAAGACTAAGCAGAGGCTGAACCAAATTTGTCATTGAACTCCTTATTTATTGCTTATTTATTTAATATCCAGTGTTTATTCACAGCACTATTTAGGATACAATAAAAGTGAATGAAACTTTTTTCTTTTTAAATGCTGCTGGGCTGGGGACGGGATTTAAAGGGTCTGGAGCTCCCGCGGTTGTGGGGAGCCCTGAGCCTTGCCGGGAGTCCCGAGCCTTGCTGGGCTGGGGACAGGATTTAAAGGGCCTGGAGCTCCTGCCGCTGCGGGGAGCCCCGAGCCCTTTAAATCCCGGCCCCAGCCCAGCCGCCAGAGCTGCGGGCGGGATTTAAAGGGCTCTGGGCTCCCCACAGCGGCAGGGAGCTCTGAGCCCTTTAAATCCCCACGCCAGCCCAGGCAACGAGCTGTGGGTGGAATTTGAAGGGCTCTGGGCAAATGACTGCATAGCTGCTGCATGTGTCATGGTTACAGGGCAAGCTGTATTTTTAGACCCTTTCACATACGTCCTTCAGGTGATAAGCTTAGCTTCCTTTACCTCTCTCACCGGTGGGACCCTTAGGCTCTATCACTCTTGGACTGGATCTCTGGGTGGCAGCCCCTCTGTTTCCCAACTATTTTAACACAAAAAGCCCAGTTGAGTTTGGTATCTTCCTCTGGGGAATGGCTGATTTTAAAGTGGCTCAAAAACAGCTTATTTAAAACAAAATACTATTTATTTACCTAAAAGCAGAGGTGAAAGTAAGCCAGTCCGGTCCGGCATACCGGCAAGAGCCAGTACGTCGTGCTGGACCACACCCGGCTTCCGCGGCGGGGATTTAAAGGGCTCTGGGCTTTAAATTTGTCTAAAAATACAGCTTGCCCTGTAACCATGACACATGCAGCAGCTATGCAGTCATTTGCCTGAGGAAGGTTAACTTTTTTGTTTCTTTACATGCTGCTCTGATGACAAGAAATCATTAACTGGCACTCTTGTAATCAAGACATTAAGCACTTTAGAAAAAAAAATCATGACCAGACGAACAGTGAAATATTTACTGTTAACAGAGTCAGCTTTCATTAATGTCACAGTCCTATCATTAAAGATCCATCAGGCTTTCCATTACAAACTCTGATTTAACAGGTATTAATATCTTTGCGACTGTAAATTAGACAAGGCTGTAAAAAGGTGTTAAGGCTAAATGCAAATGCCTTCCCATACCTCCTTAAACATGTACCAAATAGTAACATCATCATTTACATCTACAGCTTCTAATGAGCTAGGGCTCAGCCGCGACCTTTTCCTAATGTGAGCAGCCTCCCTCTGAAGGAAATGAGACTACTCATATAAGTAAGGATTGCTCACATGAGCAAGGATGTGTAATATGGTATCTATTACTTTAAAGTTGATTTAAACACATGTTCAACCTAAAAACATATCTTTAAAGTAAACTGTACAGGCATGTTCCCATTCATTTGGTTTTGTAGGCTTTTGCTTGGATTTGTAATGAAAATATTTAATAAAGTCACAATTCTTAATTTAAAAAACAGTATTGGATATGAAGAGATTTAAGTATATAGTTTATTGATTGTTAATACTGTTTTAATATCAAGAAACATTATGGATCCTAAGCTGGCCCAGTCCTGGAAGCTGAACCCTTGCTTGGAGTGTTATTGAATTTCAAGAGGATTCTGCAGAGACCCTTGTAGAATCAGGACCTAAATCTTTATTTAGGCAACTACATTGATATTCAGGTGCCTAACTTTAGGCATCCAAGTTCAATTATTGGGCCTATGATATTGGCCCAATTAGAAATCTCCCAGATTGATGTTCTCTTAGGCTGCTCATAGTGAATTCAAATTTTAGGTTGTTGATATCTTGGGCATATTTTTTTTTGTTTTTACTCTAATAAGTGAATTCTAATACTGCAATAGAGAATTGGAGTGTTTCCCAAACTTGGGATGCTGCTTGTGTAGGGAAAGCCCCTGGTGGGCTGGGTCAGTTTGTTTACCTGGCGCATCTGCAGCTCAGGCCGATCGCGGCTCCCACTGGCCGCAGTTCGCCATTCCAGGAGAACAGGAGCTGCTGGAAGCGGTGTGGGCAAAGGGACGTACTGGCCGCTGCTTCTCAGCGGCTCCCATTGGCCTGGAGCAGCGAACCGCAGCCAGTGGGAGCCACGATTGGCCAAACCTGCGGATGGGGCAGGTAAACAAACTGGCCTGGCCCGCCAGGGGCTTTCCCTACACAAGCGGCGCCGCAAGTTTGGGAAACACTGCTCTATTGGAATTGAGGGGAGTGGCCACAGAAACCAGGTGGCAACACATTATAGGAGACAACAAATGAAAAAAAAGCAAGGACAGGAGTGAGGGTCAAATGTTCAAAATAAGGATACTGGATGGGGACCCTGAGCAGAGTGCCCTGGATGTCACACACTTTTCCACAAAGGAGTCAGTGATGCCACCCAGGGGAGTTATGTCCAGATGCATGAGACAATAAAGGAACAGAACTAGCCTCCCCAGTCTCAGAGAACTCAGAGAACACCATCCCTGCCCCATCTCCAGTCCCATCAAACTTCTTCATGCTGGAAACATGGACTGCCATCTTGGCCATTGCCAGGATAAAGCTGACAAGCAGGTCTTGGACTTTTGGGGGCCACTGACAGGCAAGCATAAATAAGGAAATATGCTCACAAGTACAGCCAGAACCTCTGCACTGGGTTCTGGACGATCTGAAAGAGAGGATACAACCTGGGCACACTAGACAGAGACCAGGGTTTCCTTTTCCATACCAGGAAAGATACTAGGAATGTTTGCCCTCGAGAATGAAGTCCTGAATTTATTCACAGAACAGATACAGCATAAGCTGTAATCTTAGAAAGGTGAATTCTAACTATAAGAGTGTGGTTTGGACTCCATATCCATTCACGCCTTGGCTTCTCTGCAGAGACCAGCAACAAGATTTCTCATTATTGCCAACTATGATAATGGCACTTACCCATTAGAAACTGAATTGACACTACTAATGTTGTTGTAGCCTTGTTGATCCCAGGATATTAGAGAGAAGGGGCATGGGTGAGGTAATATATTTTATTGGACCAATTTCTGTGGGTCAGAGAGACACTTTCAAGCTTACACAGAGCTCTTCTTCAGGTCTGGGAATTTTACTCAGTGTCACGGCTAAATACAAGGTGGAACAGACTGTTTAGCATAAATCAGTCGCTCTCAAGTAAGAGTATGTGTACCTCTGGGGGTACACAGAGGCCTTCCAGGGGGTACATGAACTCATCTAGAATAGTGTTTCTCAACCCTGAGGCACACACTCCAAGGGGGGCATCACAGGACAGGTTAAGGGAGGTTGCAGTGCCAGCATTAGGGAGTGACAAGCAGTGCAACTGCCTGGGGCCCCATGAAACTAAGTTACATGCTTCAGCCACCGGGCTCAGGCTTCAGACTCCTGAAAAGGGTACAGTAGTCTGGAAAGGTTGCAAACTACTGGCATAAATAGTTAACACATTTTAACAGGCCACTTCACTTTCAATGGTCTCTTAGCACCCTGCCAGCCACAGGATGGGGGTGAGGGGGGTTGTTAATGGGTTACAGAGTGTTATAATAACCCTATTATCCTATTAAATGTCATCTATTTCTCATAGTTCAAACTCCCTATTTATTTTCGTAGGCTCCTGTGTAATGCGATTTATAGTGCTGCATACCTGCTGTTTTTCAAACTTACTATGCAATGGTCTTCCAGTAACAAAGGGTCTGACTCTTCTCTCACTTACACTGAAGAGATTCCATTGAATTCAGAATTACAGTAGTGCAAAACAGGTGTAAGGAAGGGGTGAATAAGACCCACCAATTTTTTAAAATTAAGTCTGTCCATTGTGTGATTGTGAAGAAAGCCTTCCAAATGTAAAAAGAACAGGAGTACTTGTGGCACCTTAGAGACTAACAAATTTATTTGAGCATAAGCTTTCGTGGGCTACAGCCCACTTCATCAGATGCATAGAATGGAACATATATACATACAGAGAACATGAAAAGGTGGAAGTTACCATACCAACTGTAAGAAGCTAATTAATTAAGATGAGCTATTATAAGCAGGAGAAAAAAAAACTTTTGTAGTGATAATCAAGATGGCCCATTCCAGACAGTTGACAAGAAGGTGTGAGGATACTTAACATGGGGAAATATATTCAATTTGTGTAATGACCCAGCCAGTCCCAGTCTCTATTCAAGCCCAAATTAATGGTATCTAGTTTGCAAATTAATTCCAGTTCAGCAGTCTCTCATTGGAGTCTGTTTTTAAAGCTTTTCTGTTGCAAAACTGCCACCTTTAAATCTGTTACTGAGTGACCAGAGAGGTTGAGTGTTCCCCTACTGGTTTTTGAATGTTATGATTCCGGATGTCAGATTTGTGTCAATTTATTCTTTTGCATAGAGACTGTCCGGTTTGGCCAATGTACATGGCAGAGGGGCATTGCTGGCACATGATGGCATATATCACATTGATAAATGTGCAGGTGAACGAGCCCCTGATAGCGTGGCTGATGTGATTAAGTCCTATGATGGTGTAACTTGAATAGATATGTGGACAGAGTTGGCATCGGGCTTTGTTGTAAGGATAGGTTCCTGGATTAGTGTTTTTGTTCTGTGGTGTGTGGTTGCTGGTGAGTATTTGCTTCAGGTTGGGGGGCTGTCTGTAAGCGAGGACTGATCTGTCTCCCAAGATCTGTGAGAGTGAGGGATCGTCTTTCAGGATAGGTTATAGATCTTTGATGATGTGCTGGAGAGGTTTTAGTTGGGGGCTGAAGGTGACTGCTAGTGGTGTTCTGTAATTTTCTTTGTTGGGCCTGTCCTGTAGTACGTGACTTCTGAGTACTCTTCTGGCTCTGTCAATCTGTTTTTTCACTTCAGCAGGTGAGTATTGTAGTTTTAAGAATGCTTGATAGAGATCTTGTAGGTGTTTGTCTCTGTCTGAAGGGTTGGAGCAAATGTGGTTGTATCTTAGAGCTTGGCTGTAGACAATGGATTATGTGGTGTGTCCTGGATGGAAGCTGGAGGCATGTAGGTAAGTATAGCGGTCAGCAGGTTTCCAGTATAGGGTGGTGTTTATGTAACCATCACTTATTAGCACAGTAGTGTCCAGGAAATCCACTTGTGTGGATTGGTCCAGGCAGAGGTTGATAGTGGGATGGAAATTGTTGAAATCATGGTGGAATTCCTCAAGGGCTTCTTTTCCATGGGTCCAGATGATGAAGAGGTCATCAATGTAGCACAAGTAGAGTAGGGGGCGTTAGGGGACGAGAGTTAAGGAAGCTTTGTTTTAAGTCAGCCATAAAGATGTTGGCATACTGTGGGGCCATGTGGGTACCTATAGCAGTGCTGCTGACTTGAAGGTATACATTGTCCCCAAATATGAAATAGTTGTGGGTGAGGACAAAGTCACAAACTTCAGCCACCAGGTTTGCCGTGACATTATCGGGGATACTGTTCCTGATAGCTTGTAGTCCATCTTTGTGTGGAATGTTGGTGTAAAGGGATTCTACAACCATAGTGGCCAGGTGTTTTCTGGAAGATCACTGATGGATTGTAGTTTCCTCAGGAAGTCAGTGGTGTCTCGCAGATAGCTGGGAGTGCTGGTAGCGTTGGTAGTGTAGGACCCGAGGAGAGAGTCCACATAGCCAGATAATCCTGCTGTTAGGGTGTCAATGCCTGAGATGATGAGGTGTCCAGGATTTCCAGGTTTATGGATCTTGGGTAGCAAATAGAATACTCCTGGTCAGGGTTCTAGGCATGTGTCTGTACAGATCTGTTCCTGTGCTTTTTCAGGGAGTTTCTTGAGCAGATGGTGTAGTTTCTTTTGGTAATCCTCAGTGGGATCAGAGGATAATGCCTGTAGAATGTGGAGTTAGCGAGCTGCCTAGCAGCCTCTTGTTCATATTCTACCTTCTTGTCAACTGTCTGGAATGTGCTATCTTGATTATCACTGCAAAAGTTTTTTTTTTCTCCTGCTGCTAATAGCTCCTCTTAATTAATTAGCCTCTTAGAGTTGGTATGGCAATTTCCACCTTTTCACGTTCTCTGTGTGTGTGTATATAATCATCTTACTATATGTTCCATTCTATGCATCTGATGAAGTGGGCAGTAGCCCACGAAAGCTTATGCTCAAATAAATTTGTTAATCTCTAAGGTGCCACAAGTACTCCTGTTCTTTTTGCGGACACAGACTAACACAGCTGCTATTTTGAAACCTTCTAAATGTAAGTAGCACTGTTTTCCTGAACGTGCATTTGTACTCTGAATGGAATTGGGAGGAATATATAAGCACAAAGACACTAGTTGGAGAAGCTGAACAGAACTATATTGCAATACGACTGCAAGGTGATTGTAACTTCTCCTTGTTTCTCTGGGCAGGGACTCGCTTTCTGTACAGAACTTTTGGAACTCTGATTTACCCTGAATTCCCTTTGGAATGGATTTCTCTGACTCTCCAGTTAAATGGGGCAGTCTCTCCTAGTCATTTTGAAAGAACCAGTTGCCTCCTCACCCTTGCACTGTCTCCCCACCTTTACTCTTCTTTTTCCTTCCCTGGCTTGCTTTTTCTGTCCCATCCTACTTTCTTATTTCCCAGTGTGGGACTGTTGGTCTGCCAAATGGAAACCATAACAAACAGCTCTCCACAATGGTCCAATTTGGAACTATGCCTTCCATTTTAGTTTTCCCATTGAACAAAACACTCAGTTTAATTATATTTTAAGCACTCTCCGAGGATAGAGAGAGAGGCACATAGATACCAGTACTGAAAATTGGGCCAGACTGAGCATGCTTGTGTAGGGCAGTATGGAAACATTAAGCCATCCTCCTTACTCCCCTATCCAGACTTTCTATATCCTGAGTCACAGCACAAGGTGGAGAGTGGCCTTCCTGGGGCTGCTACTTTCCCTTCCACATAGGTATTGTGCAATTAGAAAGTTGGCAACCCTAACACCCTAGCCCTGCCCCTTCCCAGAGGCCCGGCTCCCTTCCCTGAAGCTCCCGTACCCAATACATTCCCCCTCCCTCAGTGGCTTGCTCTCCCCCATCCTCACTCACTTTCACTGGGCTGAGGCAGGGGGTTGGGATGTGGGAGACGGTGAGGGCTCTAACTGGGGGTGTGGGCTCCAGGGTGGAGCCAGAAATAAGGGGTTCAGGCTGGGGAAGGAAGTTGGGCTGTGGGAGGGGGTGAGGGCTCTGGGGTACAGGCACCATCCACCAGCTCCCATTGGCTGCGGTTCCCGGTCAATAGGAGTGCGGAGCCAGTGCTCAGGGTGGGAGCAGCACACAGCTGGACCTGCTGGCCACTTTTGGGGTGCAGCATGGTACTAGGACAGGTAGGGACTAGCCTGCCTCAGACTTGCAGCACTGCCGACCGGACTTTTAACGGCCCGGTCAGTAGTGCTGCTGACCAGAGCTGCCAGGATCCCTTTTCAACCGGGTGTTCAAGACCAGTGAACGCCGAAAATGGTACTTGTTTTCTTAAATGAAATACCTTGGGTCAAATTCATCTTTAATTTCACTAAAGATAGACAAGTAATTAATTTGGCTCTCTTTTCTAAAGGCAACGCTTTTCTCTTTTGTATTAGAATGGAATCATTTCTGGGGACTGTCTTCCTGATATTCAGCTCTGCTTTACCCAGAATTTGTAGCAAAGCCACAACTGAGCCCTTAGTCTTTACATTTTTCAGGAAGGGACTTCTCTCTTACTACGTATGGTTTGAACAGTGCCTAGCACAATAATACTCAAGTAAGTTGGGGACTGTAGGTG